>NC_136061.1:567069080-567221040 GCF_964261635.1 Lissotriton helveticus | reverse complement strand
AAAGTGCTGAAAATAATAAAAAAAGGTATTGTAAGATGTAAATAAATCAAGTGAGGCCACACTAATATCACAAAGTAATCCAAAGTTAAAACGAAAATTACATGTAACCTATACGCCCTCCCCCATTTTTTTAATAATTGAAGAACTCCATAACACACACAAGATTAATACTCTAAAATAGAGCTAAATGGTTCGCTAGGCAAACAAAGAAAAAGTGTAGTCATGTACGGTAAAAAGTGAAATTAAGCCCCTCCATGGCGGTACATGTGCGGTCGTATTAGTAAACACATCAATTAAACGCAGTCATTTTTGGCACTATGCGAATTAACTATAAATGCAATATCATAACGAGAAGTCACAAAAGAACCCATGTAGACCAACAATGAAGTAAAACATACTTAAACGCAAATAGTGTACGAAACCACAACTAGAACGCTCGTTGCATTCCAAGTTAACTCTGCGGTAGACTTAATTTTAAAGATTACTCAGACACGGAGAAAATGAAAAACGTGCAATCGCAAAATTACCCTACATACCATTGTATATACTTACGAATAAGGTTTCTGGCCCGTTCCTACATTGAACACCCGGTCGGTCTTCTCGCCAGCGGCAACATCGGAAAACCGCGCGAAAACCGAGTGCAGAAAACGTCATATATTTATACTCTAATTGATCAACAACAATGTGAAACACCTGATTATGGGCGTACTAGGTTATTTTGTAAATTAATTAAATTAAATAGAAAAACCGATGCTTTGTAATACAAAGACATCCAAAAGACACAATTGTAATTTTTTTTTAACAAACAACATTGTTCGCAAAATAACTTAGAATTATTCAAAACAACGCACAATGAATATCAATTTGGAGGCGACAACCTGTTACGATAAATACACACAGAACGATAATATATAAGAGGTGCCTAGTTAACCAATATAATGACAAAAGTTGCAAGAGCAAAATACATAAAGAATGGACAACATTACAGGATTCGTATAATCCATGCTAAAAAGGCAGCAAATAGCATATCCGAACTCGTAAAAGCTAAGCTCACGGAAGTACTCGGCCGACTGCCTAACACCACCACTGAAGGGCTGAGAACACAGAAATATTACCTAATCAAAAAAAAAATATTTGTTCTACAAACTTTTAAAACACCAACAAGCCATCAGCTCTTATCCCTAATATTTGCAAACAGTCCTACCAAACAATGATAAATTTGCTGATAGACACCTAGAACTCGTGGCGGCTAAGGTAATGAGAACACTCAGCCGAGTGTCTCACGCCACCACAATGGGCTTGACAGCATGATCAAAAATCACGGTCTTTATTCATTATTCCACACAAAGCAACTATGTCACCAAACATCCTCCAGCTAGTATCATGAATATCTGCAAAACGACAGCCTTATAGTCACATAGGCTACTCTTGAAAGGATACTAGCTGTTAAAGGGATAGAAAGCAACATATAAAAAGAAACAGATCCCAACCACCAATAAAGCAATTGTGTAGACATATAAGGAAGAGATGTGCCTTGATTGGACCACCACTATTCGGCCAACATGGTGACCAATATGACAGTTTAAGCATATATTTACAATTCTCATGCCAGTCATATATTTGTGTTGCACATGGGTTGAACAATAGCAACATTAAAACATCACATCCAAACAGTTGTTAACAGTGACATCTTTTCTCTCTCAAATTCACAAACTCAAGGAAGGTAAAAAGATAGAAATGAGTCTTTCTAAAAAATGTTCATGTGACCAAGGCCCATGGAAATGCGGAAAGACATAACAGTCCAATATCACAAGTCCAGGGCCAGCAAACACTTCCAATGTATATGAATTGCTGGTATTGACAAAATATTTACAAAACCTGGTCATGGGCATTTGACAAAGAGTGGAGCGATTCACAATAGTTGGTACATTTTCGATAAAAGGAACACTACAGGAGCATCATAATTTCTGAAAGATGGTTCAGCAGCAAATAAACAGAATAGGTTCATTGTTGCTGTATTAGAGATTACAAACAGCAGATCTTAAAATATTACAAAAAGTAATGCATCTCATTATCAGAATTCAGGCCAACAGTATTAGCTCTTAATTTGCAGATCCAAGTAGCCTCTAGTTGACGCAGGCGCAGTTCTCTATTGCCGCCTCGTCTATCTACAGGAACATGGTCAATTGCATGAAATTTGAAGTTAGTCTTTGGAATTATGGAAGTACAAGTGTGGGCTCCTAAGGCATTTGTACTATCATTCCTCAGGCTGGCCCATCGGTTTTTCTGAATACAGACTCTTAACTGTCGCACAGTACTCCCTGCATAGATTTTGCTGCAATTGCACACAATCACATAAATCACATTTGTGGATTGGAAGTTTAAAAAATATTTGGTCTCATGTAAGTATCCACTGTTGTAAGAAAAACATAACGTCTTGTTCAGACCCATTTGACAGATACTACAGTTTCCATATACATAAAAACCTCTAGATCGATTAAGCAAACTCACTGGATCTTTGATTTTATTTGCAGCATAACTGGGACAAAAGGCTTCTCGTAGTGTCCCTGATCTTTTGTAGATCTCTGCGGGCTTTTCCCCCAGGAGTGATCCCACTCCTGGTGTGCCCATCAAGACCTTCCAATGTCTGTGTAATATTCTTTACACCTCATGATTCAATTGTGAAAAGGTAGTTACAGAGGCCAGGCGATCAAAACATTTTTGTGTCGGACTCCTTTTTGGTTTAAGTATCTCTTTTCTGTTCACCTTCCTGACTTTATCAAGAGCCTGAGTAAGCAATTGGTTCTTATAGCCCCTTTGTTTAAAACGCTGTATAGTCTCAAAGGCATGTCTTTCAAACTGAGTGTCATCACTGCATTTCCGACGGACACGGATCAACTCTCCCAGGGGAATTGCATTCTTGGTACTCAGAGAGTGAGCACTCTCACAACGAAGTGTGCTGTTAACTGCCGTGTCTTTCCTGTATAAGGAAGTCAAGAGTCTGCCCTGTTCAACATATGCCTCAACATCAAGGAACTGTATTTTGCTCTTAGAACTATTCATAGTAAAGCAAACATTAAAGGGATTGTCATTAAGGTATTCAAAGAAAGATACCAGACTTTCTTGGGACCCAGTCAAGACCAAAAGGACATCATCTATGTAACGTTCCCAGAAGTGGACATCTCCTGTCCACTGATTAGTGTTGCGGGACCAGACGTGGACTCGTTCGAACCATCCCATAAACAAATTTGCATAGGATGGTGCGAATTTAGAGCCCATCGCAGTTTCCTGTTGTTGCTTAAACCACATTTGATTGAACAAGAAAAAGTTGTTACAAAGGATCAAGTCAATCATCTCCAAGAGGATCCCATTGTGCTCTAACAAAGTAGCACTTCTAGTTGATAAAAAGCAATAGATCGCAATTCTCCCAAATTCTTACTTAATACAAGTGTATAAAGATACAACATCCATGGTCACCAGCCACATAGAGTTATCCCACTGTACATCTTCAATTTTATTAAGAAAGTCTTTTGTATCTTCAATAAAGGAAGGGAGATTGACTACGAATGGTTTCAGAAAGAGGTCCACGAACTCCGACATATGTTTAGTCAGCGAACCATTGCCGGATATTATCGGACGTCCTGGAGGAAAATTTGCTTTTTTTGTGCACCTTGGGTAGTAGGTATAGGCACGCTGACCTCGGTGAAACGATTTTCAAATATTGATACTCTGACTCAGACAGAAGTCCTATCTCTTTCCAGTGAGCTAAACGCATATTGATTTTCAACATAGCATCTGGAATTGGGTTCCCACTTATTTTAATGTAACATTGCTTGTCACTCAGTTGTCGAAGTGCCTCATTATCATAATCAAGTTTGTTCATAATGACCACATTTCCTCCCTTGTCAGCCTCACAGATGACAAGGGAGGGGTCATTTTTAAGATCAAACAGAGCCCTACGTTCTTCATTAGTTAGATTTTCATGTTTTCTGGTACCTTTTCCTGCAATGAACCGATCCTCCAATTTGTAGAGATCATCCGTTACCAGTTGTTGGAAAACATCAACACTGGTAACATGAGTTCCCTGAGGTGTAAACTTACTTTTAGGAGGTAGTTGGGAATCTAAGGTCAAATCTTGGTGTATGTCTAGTTCCTGGGCTAACCCTTCTAAAGGGGTTTCCATAAATTATCCTGCAGCCTCATCCTTCAATGTAACTCTCTACCACCTGGTATCCAGGCATGTTCCTTGCTCCAGTAGTCTAAATTTCAATAAAGACCTTTCTCTTGCTATTAGAAAGCAAAAAGTGACAAATGCCCCATACTTACCTAGCCATTGCAAATATTACCACATTTTCTTGTGACTCCTGGTAGATATTGCCAGGGCCACTGGAATTATGCAGGAGTGGAAATCCCCGTTAGGTGGCAAGCTAAACTAAACTATATGCAATTGGAAAGCAAATGCTGTGGCAGTTATGCAACAACTCTTTTCATTAAGAAGTAGCATATTCGCATAGCATTGTGGAGTATACATTATGTATGTGTCTCACTCTAAGGTTTTTTACAAGATATAAGACCTACAAAGATATGCAACATGTTTGTGATGCTTCTATAGTTTGAGTGTCCTCTTCAAATAATGTTCTGTGCTTTTCCACAGTGCCTAGGGCACGAATATGAATTTGTGTAAATACAGAAACAAAAACAAAATCATGACAACAGTTGTTCTCAACCACGAAGCCGCTAAAGATATCAAGATATCCTGTCTCTATAATATAGTGTTCTAAGTCAAATCGCAGGGTGGTATCTGAGGGTTTTCTGTTGGTTAGACAATGCAGCCTTTGGTCAGGACAATAGTTCATGGCCAGCCTACACCCGGATGTTTGGAGACTCAGCCCCCAGAATAACAAGACGGACTGTAATCTACAAAACCACATGAATATCATGGAGGGATATTATTGTCTAGATAGCTGGAAGTGGTGCACCGAAAGTAGCGGTACTACCACAGATCTTAATCAGGATTTGCCTTTTTCTTGCCTGGTATTATAATTACAAACATTCTGTAAGTATTTAGATTATGACTATTAAAAAATGTCCTTAATGCATTTTATTGATAGCAACAGTAAATCGAGTATGGATAATATAACAAAAGAAAATGCATCTACAAGTGCAATGCAAAGCACAGGCATGTGACTCTTTGGAGGCCGATCACTGAGGATTGTGGTATTTAGCTAATCAAGGAACATGGGCAATGAAACAAAACAGAGAACAGAGGGTTAAATTTTCCTTTGCTTGCTCAGTTGAACTCTTGCTATGAAATTGTGTACTTACATTTCCACATTAGGAGGCGAATCACCCAAGTATTTGTGAGTGCATTAGCTAGTACTTACTAACATTCTGATGTAGATCTCTGCCTGCCCAGAAGTCAGCACACCGAAATATACACATTTGCTGTAAATGGTGGGGGTGAGGGTTCTTAAGGGAAAGTGGCAGAAAAATGGGTAATATCTACCACACAATGGGAGGAGTATAGGGTAGTATTAGGAAGTGTCCAGGAAAGAACATGCAAATACAAAAACACAGCTTTATAAGAATAGTAAAATTACTTTTCGCCAAACTTACATCCACATGTTTTCCAGTAGTTCTGTAGTCCAAATAGGTTGAAAGCAACTCCTGGCAAACTTTGGAGTGAATCACAGAAATGTGCATGGTCAGTTACTGGTACTGCCAGCCAATTTCATAGAAATCAATACAGGCAAGAAATAACGCTAACAGCAAAAACAGATTTAAAAAAATAGAACTAATTATAGGTATTTTAAAACGTTATCATATAGTTGTATTTATTTCATTTTTATTTGTTTTCAATTCTAATGCCAACACAGGAACATAACAGTAAACCTAGCTAGATTTAGTGGAGAATACATATAGAATCAAGGCATCATTCACATTCAACACATCTGCTGGTGCATGCTGGAAGATTCAACACCCATGAGTCCACATAACCCCCTCTAGGTGTAATTTAACACAACAACAACCAATCACACCTTCATACTAAAGCAAGTGACAGACAAAACATTTGTTTCACTATGTGGGTTGCCACCTTGCCCATCATTTTTAGGAACACCTACTTGTGTAAGAGAGATGGAATATACAGGCAGAGGATCAACATCTTTGGGATGCCCATTGATGCAGTAATTGATAGATACCACTTCTCACTTGGTATGACCCTTAACACGGATGCAGACTTCAAGCAGGAGCTCCCGTTTCCATGCTAAGCTTGCACATATCAAAATATTGGCTGAAATCCACTTCTTGACCACCCGATCGTTCCAGAGGGTATGTGGAGACATGTTGGACATCTCATTGCAAGCCAGTTATGGTGCTTGGAAGAGGTACTCAAGTGCATCACCATCCGAGTGTACCAGTTATCCCCACTCAGCAGTCACTGACAGTAATAGATGCCATCCATTGCACTTGCATCGCACCTTAGGCAACCTACCACATGTAAAACCCTGTCCACAACAGGCACCGCAGGCCTTCCATCAAACTGAAAAACGTCTGCGACACCAGGGGCTGCTTCACTGATATGTAAGCTGCCTTTCATAAGTGCACAGCCACCATCTACATGTTCCAACAGTCTGCACTTGCACGTCTGTGGGTTGCTGATGGTTTTGGACGGTAGAATGTAGCTACTAGGCAAGATGAATTAACTCACACTGGGATAGCATATATACCTAGGGAGTGGCATTACACAAGCGTAGTCACTCAGAACCTCACCCCATCAGCATATACACCGATGAGAAACTGAAAGCATAAATGTCTAGAAGGTTTGCAACATTCTCAAGGTAATCACATTATAACAAATGTCACTCAAAACTTTGCAGCAAGGCGTGCTTGTTATGCCCTCTTTCCTCATGACCTCACTCTCTTCCCACATCGAACACACACGCTCAACAGAGCTACAACAGGGCACACATATGTGAGCCAACATTGAGCACACGTTTGCATCTTCAAGTCAGGTTGTAAATGAATTGATTGACTTCTGTCTTTGCATTTTACTTGAACTGCTTGTTTGGTTGCTGAATTCCAGTGATTAGAAAGTATTACGTCATTAATGAATGGTGGACTATGACAGCATGCACAAATACAATTCTGAGATGCCACTCTGATAACACCATAATGTCAAATGAAACTTGCATTTATAAATGTAATATTAATCCGCAAAGACGTCTCTAACTTATTCATCAACCCAGTCATTCATTCATTTATATATATCATTCGCCCACATTTATTATTTCCATTTGCATCAGTATAACTGTATGTAGTGTGCATAAAATTAAACAAAGCACACGTGGGAGTACATTCACACTTCTTTCACTTCTATTATCTTAAAAGTAATTCGATTGCAATATGTAGCTGGGGAACTCTATGGTGCCATTTAAAACTCCAGACACATCGTTCGCATCACTTTCTTGATTTTCCTCTGTGTTCCTCCTATGTGTTTTTTTCTCTGCCCCACCATGTAGATGGAGAACCCTGTAGCAGAGGAAAACTACATAGCAGCTTTTTCTGTCAACCGCAATAAACAAGAAATGACATACAGGAATCGTGACAATCCTGAGCCATCTAAGCACTACCTCACAGTCCTCTTGCATTTTATGCTAGTTTTGTTATGGAAGCTCCCCCTCCCCCCATAGATGGTGATTGATACGTGAGGGCTCCAGTTTCTTCCAGGAGGAGGTCCTACAAAATGACCTTCTGCTCTGGTGGGGGGGGGGCGACATACAGCTGAGTAATGCAGCATACATGAAATAAGGCAGGAAATTGTCTGGTGCTGCAGTGTAGTGAATGTTCACAATCATGGAGCTAACTGACAGCTTAAGTGGTTGGACAATCTCTGGAGCTAGGCATGCCTAGAGGCACACAATGTACTAGAGGTACCTTCCCATACCAGTATGAGATATCCCATGCTCTCCCCTTTGCACAGCAGTGCGTCTGAATCAGCTTTGATGAACATACAAGATCATCTGGAGGCACACAAACAGCAGGAAGGCAATGAGCCTTAACATGTAAAGAAATATTCCCCCAGATGCATCAAGCATCCATTTTGCGATTCCTTATTAGCGAAAAATAAGGATTCGCTAATAAGGAATAGCAAAATGCTATGCATGAAGAAATCGCTAAAAAAATTGCAATTTCTTAATATTCCTTAATTGCGACTAGCAAATTGCGAGTCGCAATTAAGGAATACCTCCCCATTCATTCCTATGGGCGTAGAGGCCCATAAGAATGAATGGGAAGACATTCTCAATTTGCGATTCGCAATTAGCGAATCGCAAATTGAGAATGCAATTTCAAGGGTGCAGGGGTGTCCAAAGGACACCCTGTTGCACCCCTGAAATTAATCTTTGCACATATGTTGCGCACTCACATGCCCTTAGGGCATGTGTGTGCGCAACAGGAAACTTTGAAAAATGCACAAAAGTGCATTTTTCAAAGTTTCTGCAAATTACCATGAAGTTCAACTTCATGGTAATTTGTTCCCCCTATTAGCGAAATCGCAAATTTTTTTACTTTGTTGCATTGCATTTAAGGAATCTCAATTTGGGATTCCTTAAATGCAATCGCAATTTAAGGAATCTTAATTTAGAGATTCCTTAAATTGCGATTTTTGCATTTGGGATGATGCATAGCCAAATGCAAAAATACATGTTGCAAAGGGGCAGATTCTGAGAATCTGCCCCTTTGCGACCAGATTTTCATTTCATGCATCTGGGCCATAATACTTACCGGTGGATTGAAAGTTTTGTTGTCTAATATCTAATGTTTATTGTGTATTATTATGTCCTTGCTGTCTGTATTACATTGTCCTCTATAAAGTGTTGTTCAATGAGTCTAATTAACATAGTGATTTTTATTTAGTTTTATTTAGTAAAACTGTGTTTCATATGTTGGTACACAGGAACTTAGGGGGTCATTAGGATGACGAGCGGACTTTGCCCGCCCGCCATCCTCACGGGGATTGGGACCGCCCACCATAAGGGGTCCCGTGGGGGGTATTAGGATGTGCCCGCCACAGTGGCGGGCACATCCTGCATTTGTAGCATTGTGGCGGGCGGTGCTCTCAGCACCGCCCGCCACAATGCTAACAATGCATTAATGCATTTGCATAGACAAAGCGGCAGGCACCGCGTAGTGCCTGCCGCTTTGCCTATGCAAATGCAGGGGGGTACCACAGGTACCCCCCATGTACCCCCCCCCTCTCCTTCACTCTGGGGGCCCGCAGGGGGACCCCAGAGTGAAGACCGCATGCCTTTCCGTGGCGGCATCGCCGCCGCGGAAAGGCATCTAAAGCAGCCCATCATAATATGGCTGGCGGTGTCTATTAGACACCGCCACCATATTAAATCTTTTACCGCCCGTCACCTTGCGAGCGGGGCGTAAAAGCGGCGGACGGTCTTTCCGTCATCGCGGCCCCCCGCCATCCTAATATGGCGGGGGGAATATAGGTGCGGATGGTGGGCGGATTGCCCCCGCCAGGCTGGCGGTGGCTACCGCCAGCCTGGCGGGGGCAATCCGCCCGCCATCCTAATGGGCCCCTTAGTAATGAAAAAACTTATTTAATTTTTTTAAGATTTTCCAGGTTACTACTGTCTTATAGTCTACTTTTTATAGTGAGTGGCTTAATTTTGTTAAATATACATAATGCCTATAATCTAGCTCATTTTGACACAATAACACAAAAAATGGTCACTGTCATATCACGAACATACAATGTGCACTTAAAAGTATCCAAAATCACATGTCCAGGTGGTAGCCATGACTGCTGCACCAGTCAGTTATCATGTGACCTTTGAATAATGCGTACATCCTCTTTGTCATCATAAGGGAATCTAAGAGTGGCATTGCTTAAATAAGTTAAAGTATCCCATATGATAAGGTGACATTTCTGTATGTATATCATAGACTTAGGATAATGTTTGAGGGCAGGATACATATGCTTCAGCTGCACCTTTGTTAACCTTAGTCACCCATTCTTAAAAAAGTGGTATAGTGATGTAGGAGTCGATTTCACTTAGACACATTCAATTTTGTAATGATGAAAGGTGTATTTTTATTGAGATGAAGTAGTGGACATGTTATTCTTCTTTTCTCACTATTCCTCTTCAGTGGACAGCCAAGGGTAACGACCAGGACCAGGGGTGAAGGAGGGAAGGACTTCAGCCTCTATGCAGGCACAGAATAATACCACTACCACTGAGGAGGAGGGAGAGTTCACAAGCTTGAGGGCATATTGCTCTCAATCTGAGAAACGCCAGGCAGGGGGGTTGAGGTTACTTAGAGTGACATTTGCCCTGAGACCACTGAGCCCTTTTGTTGAATCCCATCCCCGTCCCTGAGTATGTCACTGCGACTGATTTCCAGGAGACATTGAGGCAGCTGGTTGCAGGGCCGAGGATGCTTTTTACGGGTCTGAAAGGGGTGGTGACAAAGCTAAACGCAGATCAAAAGATGCAGGCTGTACAGCACAGAGAGCTCTGCCTCCTGCTGGTGTCCTGGACTGTAGCCATTACATCCCATTCAGAGTCTCTCACCTCCTGTTGTATCCCCTGTGTGTTTTACCCCTTTGCAACCTACAACTACTCCACTATGCCTAGATGCTCAGTAGTTGTCTAGTTATGCCCCACAACCACAAATGCCTGCACCGGAAGAGATGATCCAGGAGGTCCTCATGTGAGACTCAGAAAATGTCCAGGAACTTTGCATTCAGCCCATAGTCTCCAATTAGCTACACAATCTAGGTTGGGGGATACACTTTAAATTTCAGTTTAAGTCTTCTATTCCTTTACTTCGGGAATCTGCAACAGCGTGTTTATTTATTAGCATTATCTCCACTGGATATTGTATATAGACCGTCCGCCTGATGTTCCCTCTGTTTTCTTTCCATTGCCAGAATCCTCCCTTAATATTGACTATTTCTCCGTAGACTGAGGTACAACTTTCGTTGTTTATCCCCTTCCCTAGACAGTTTACTTCCATTAAACAATCCTGCCTCAATATATCTGTTAATGTAAATAAAATGCTTTAATTTTGACAACTGATGTGTTATTATTCTATTCTGAATGTCTGGGCATACCTATAGATATAAACGAGTGTGTTGTATTATTCTAATATGCCCATCTTCATTGCCCAGATGTGATGACACACAAATTAAAGGTAGGTGTAATTACTGTTAATTCAAAACATTTCATACAGTAAATTTCAGTAGACAATCCAGTTCTTCCTGGGGGGCTGCCAAGTTGTGCATGGTCACGCCCATTTTGCAAATATCCCCTCACATGGAGGACAGCTATTGAAAAAAACGGATCCTCCCAGAGGAAAGGATTTCCATGCATGGGCATCTGACATTGCCTATCATGCAGAGGATTCGGGAGGGAGATAGCTGAATTGGGGCTAAGTATTCTCATCAGGGATTTTCTCTCTTAAAGAAGATAGAGAAAAGACCAGAGTTGCTCTTTGACTGCCGGGCGGAGTAGGGGAGTCAAATGAGGTTCCTGTAGCCTGAGGGCTGGTTAAAGGAGAGTCCTAATCAGCGGGAAAATCCTTTGAGGCTTTTTAGCTGGTGTATAGTGACTTACAATCCACGGGAGATCCCTGGAAGGGAGAATGATGACTGGCTAAAAGTGGTTTTTGAGATGTTCTTCTGGGTGTGGCCAGCAATCTCCTCTTCCTCTTCAGTGTTGCAGGCAGCAGATATGGCAGACTGTAAGAGGATAAGGTATTCTCCCGGGACCGCATAGTTCCACTGATTGTGGATAGACTGGCATCACTGGGAATATCTTGGTCCCCAGGAGCTACTAGAAAATGATAATATAATTTGTACATTAGACATTATAGAGTGTGCAAAGTACAAAACTAGACATGTTGTACATTAGATTAAAGAAAAGATGACACTATGATATTTGTAGGTTAATACATGAGCATACAAAAGAGAATAGTTTTTTACATGCTACTGCTATGGATGCTTCCTTTGTGGATGGGCCCCTAAATGTCAGCTGCTGAACAAATTTCTCCAAGGATGTATTGCTTGATCCACCAGCTTGAATAATTAATAATAAAATATGCTAGAATTGTGATAGTGATACAGAGGAAAATTATGAAAGGCAACACAAATGGTATCACAAGAAAGTATAATGAGTAAGGAGATGAAAGAGATATCCCAAACAAATAGTATGGGATTTGGTCATATATTATTGTTAAACAGTCCTTTCCTGGACTACAGCTACTTGGCTAAAGGTGTAATTTGTTTGTCTAACAGACATAATGTGAGAGAGTCTTACTGGGGCAATGAACTTATCATTCATTAAGTGTCTCCAATGGGGGCATAGGTAGAAAGAGTGGATGGCAAAAACAATCTACATATATACTCTCCTATGAAGTAGCACAATCCAAGGATGTATTTCGTGACATACTAACACCCATCAAACCTGATATTGGGAAATGCTGAACATGAAGTTCCTATACTACTATGCTCTTGCTCCAACTGTCTCTACCAATGCACTTGACATGGGAACCACATAAAAGACATGTAAAGAGTGTGGAGATTAATCTAATCAGAATACACTCCAAAGAGGAGAATAAAGAGAGGGGAAGCTGTTTGGGAGGAGTGATGTGGGATATGTGTGTCTATCTCTGAGGTGGAAAGGTAGTGTGACATGAGTGGAGAGATGACATAAAGTGGAAATATAGATTATGTTGTTCCTACCTGGCATTATAATTGGATTTCTTGGAACAGGCAGGATATACGGCAACTCAGGGTGCATAGTTGAAAGAGAAGTTTGCAGAGGAGAGAGAGAGAGAGAGAGAGAGAGAGAGAGAGAGAGAGAGAGAGAGAGAGAGAAAGAGAGAGAGAGAGAGAGGGAGATCTATATCTAGGAAAACATCTTCTTCACTCACCTCCTCTTAATCTACACATTCTTTTTCACATCCCCCCAGTGTGCCCCTTCGAACCCCAATACATTGTCAGAGTGTGACTACTCCTGCCACATGGCTGACTTTTCTAATTTACTGAGGTGTATGTAGGCAGATCATTTATTTCTTTGCAGTGATTTATGACAAAAGTAACAATAAGGCCTATCTTCTCCTCAGTGAAGTTCATCTTCCTTTTGAATGTGGTGGACTGTGTCCTGGAGGCTGTATATATGGAGTAGCATCTGGAAAGTCACACATTCCAAGAGGAAGACGGAAGAACATAGGGTGTGGGGTGCATTTATGTGCTTTTAAGTTTACCATTTGTTAGGTAAATGTGATTTAGCTCAGGTGAGCACTGTTTCACTTTTCCATAGGTAAGCAAAGCTTTCCACCTCTCCTGCAGAGAACGCCACGTACATGCATCGGCCTAAAATGTGGTCATAAAGTTACAAGTAGTAACTTTATGATCATAATTTGTGTAAATCTTAAGAGTCACTACCCCTTATTTGGACACTTGCAATCCTTTTCATGTGAAGATATTTGAGCTCCTAACACCTACTACCTAGCAAGTGTGAAAACATTTGTACCAACTAGCCAGTACAAGAGTGACATTTTTCAGCCTTTGGCGATTCAAACTCTCAGCGCACATATCAGTGTGGAAGCAAGCTATTTAATACAGCAATGTAAGTGTAAAACAGCACTGGAGCAATCTATGCAATCTAGCCACCCGGATCTTACTTCTGCTGGGGGCAATGGCAGGTGCTAAAAAGAAATATTTTATCATTAAAGCTTGCCCATCAAGGGTGGCAGCTTACTGTCGGATATGTAGCAGACACAAATTAAGGGCTATGAGTAGGTTATATATGTTTATTTACTAGTTGGTATGGTAGAATATGATCAGTAGAAGATGATTTTTACTGTTCAAATATTGGTGGCTTTTTGTTGTGAATGCATTGTAAGTGGAAGCTTCTTTGTGAGGTAAAGGACTATAGAGTAATGGAATATAGTTTTAACATACTGTCTGTGTATTATGTACATTTGGATAAAGGGAGCTATATCATGTGATGGTCCTATCAATTAGCCAAATCAGTGACTTTGTTACTATTTGTATGCAGAGGCAAATTACCAGAAATGGAGCAGTAATATTTTTCTGTCACTCCTTTCCTGTGATAGAGTCTGAAATCTTTCTCAGTTTGTGTTAGAATTGGAGGAGTATCAATTTCTTGGAACATTTTGAGTGCTGGTGTGGCGTATTTTTCTACCATTTTTGCCGTATAGTTCCTTCTTTTCTGGATGTGCACAGGTGGCATTTGACCACCTCGTTGTGCATGAATTTAAGAGGCTATAGGTCTGATTATGATGACGTAAGAGTTTCCTCTCACTGACATCTCTGTGGTTTTGGAACCGACCGACCTCTGGTCATTGGTCTGAAACCGCAATTTTGATGCGTCTGCACATGGTGCGGTCGCAAACTCCCATTTCCCCCATTGGAGCTTGTGCAGCACTCAGAAACCGGCTGCAGCACAGGCATCCATAGAGAAATGGGAGTTACTTTAAATCCCTGCACCGTGTGGCATGGTGTCTGCCACATGGTGCTGGGATTTCTCAGCCCACAACCGTAGGCAGCGGAGAGAAGAGGGCCCTGCTAGAGCCCCCCAAAGTCACTTTCCGACAGGTTTCCATGTCTAAAAGCCCAACATGGAAAGTCTGTCGGAAACTGCCATCATAATCTTAACAGCGGAAACACCCTACGTAAGGGATTGTGATCGGTTTCCAACTGGCTGACAGGCTCTTTGAGCCCATCGGAAGCCAATCAGATTGACCGCTCATTGAAACTCCAACCGCCTACTTTGTAACAAGGCGGTCAAGCCATGGATGTCGGTCAGAAAGCCTCTGAGGTCCCCCTGTAAATCCCTGAACCATGTGGCAGGCACTGTGCCTCAGGTGCCCACTGTAAATCCCTGCACTGAGTGGCAGGCACCAACAGGCGCCTGCCACACGGGGTGAAGGACCTAAATATCGATTCCAAAATATCGAATGGACAGAATATCGATTCAAAAATATAGAATAGACAGAATATCGAATTATCAAAATATAGATAGGACCGAATATCGAAATTGGGGTAGGAAATATAGAATTCCACAATATCGAATTTTATAATATATATTCCCACAATATCGAATTTAATAATATAGATTCCCATAATATCGATTTTTTTTTAGTTATGTATGGTAGTATATGTGTTAAAATTATGTATTATTTTTCTAATGTATGTTTAATTTTTTTAAAGTACTGAATGTTATGTAATTTAATTTTTGCATAATTTAATTCCTTAGAGGGTTGTGGGTTTAAAGGGGAATAGGGTGGGAAGTAATTTAATTATATTAAATTAAATATGAATTTTAATTTATATGTATTGATAATTCATTGATTGATAATTAATTATTCATAGGTAATTACATTTTATAAATTGGTAATTCATTTTTATTAATTGATTAATTGATTATTCTGTTAATTGTATTTTTTATTATTAGGAGCTGGTTTTGGGTTTATAGGGGAATAGGGTGGGAAGTAATTTAATTATAGTACATTAAATATTACATTTTATTTACATGCATTGATAATTAATTAATTGATAATTAATTATTAATTGGCAATTAATGTTTATTAATTGGTAATTCATTTTTATAAAATTGTAAATAATTTTTATTAATTGATTAGTTGATAATTATGTTAATTTTATTTTTTATTATTAGGAGCGGGTTGTGGGTTTATAAGGGAATTGGGTGGGAAGTAATTTAATTGTAATAAAGTTAATATTTATTTTTATTTATATGTATTGATAATTCATTGATAATTATTTATTGGTAATTAATGTATTAATTGGAAATACTTATTTTTTATTGGTAATTAGTTGTTATTAATTGGTCATTATTTTTAATAATTTTTGTATTGCTATTGATAATTAATGTAATCTTATTTTAACATTAAATCATTTCTTTCCCTACTGTTGCACTCTCTGGAGTGGGAATAGTAATTTTTACCCCTACGCTATCCAACATTTTCCCTACTGTTGCACTCTCTGGAGTGGGAATAGTAATTATTACCTCTACGCTATCCAATGCTTTCCCTACTGTTGCACTCTCCGGAGTGCGAATTGTAATTTTTACCCCCTACGCTATCCAACGCTTTCCCTACTGTTGCACTCGCTGGAGTGGGAATAGTAATTTTAGCCCCTACGCTATCCAATGCTTTCCTTACTGATGGACTCACTGGAATGGGAATAGTAATTTTTACCCCTATGCTATCCAACGCTTTCCCTATTGTTGCACTCACTGGAGTGTGAATAGTCATTTTTACCCCTACGGTATCCAACACTTTCCCTACTGTTCCACTCTCTGAAGTGGGAATAGTAATTTTTACCCTCCCGCTATCCAACGCTTTCCATACTGTTGCACTCCCTGGAGGGAGAATAGTAATTTTTACCCCTACTCTATCCAACGTTTTCACTACTGTTGCACTCATTATTAATTACCATACGTTTTTTTATTTTAATTAAAATAATAAATTAATTTAATTAATTGTTACATTTTATTTATTTTTATATTCATATAATATGTTTATTTATATATTTACGTCAATATATTTTTATTAATGTTCTAAATAGTTTATAATTAAGATTAATAATTATTATTAAGTACATTTATATTAAAAAATATTTTTTACATTTCATTTATTATTCTTACATTTTAAACTGTTTTACATTATTTTAATTATGTTTTATTTATGTTCATTTTTTAATTACATTTCCAGTATTTTTAATACATTTAAAAAATTTGATATTTTAGTTAGCTATATTTTAACAATCTATATTTTGGAATCGATATTTTAGTACTTACCTGTTTGTAGATAGGCATTCTATATTCTGTTCCTCGATATTTTGGCGTCGATATTTTGATAATTCGAAATTTTGTCCCTCGATATTTCAATACTGATCCCCACACGGTGCTGGGATTTACAGTAACTACCATATCTCTATGGGAGCTTGTGCTGGGGCTGGTTTTTAACCGCTGCACAAAGTTACCGTGGGGAAATGGGAGTTTGTGGTCACACCATTTGCGGTCACATCGTAATTGCGGTTTTGGACCGCCGACCCAAGGTCAGCCGGTTCCGAAACTGAGGGGTGTCGGTTGAAGGTAAATCTGACAAGCATCATAATCAAGACCATAGTCTTAATTGTAGTGGCTATAAAAGCTGTAGAGCCGGAAGCCATGTGTCTGCCCACTCTACATCCTATTTCTTTATTACTTCTTTCAATCACATTCCATTATCACCCTAACTTTCCTTTCCACTGCCTTCCTGTACTTTTTTGTTTCTTGTTCTTTCACACCACTTCCTTAATTTGTTAATTACTATATTACTAATTTACAGATGTTCCTGTAGCCAATAGCATAGTGCAGTTACATCAGGAGACCAATGTCCTTGTTGCACATAGCATAGTGCACTTACACCAGGTGAGCAATAGGTGTCCCTGTAGCCAATAGCATGGTGCAGTTCCACCAGGTGACCAATAGATGTCCCTGTAGACAATAGCATAGTACAGTTACACTAGGTGACCAATAGAGGTCTCTGCTGCACATAGCATGGTGCACTAACATCAAGTGACCAATAGGTGTACCTGTAGCAAATCGCATGGTGCAGTTACACTAGGTGACCTAAACCAGTAGACTCTACTTACTCACTTGGCATTGTCAGTATACTGGAGTGCCGAAAGACTCATGTGGACTGGAACCAATTGTAAGTAGTAAGCTGATTTAGCATGCTTTATATCAGAGCGGATGGCAAAACCTAAATACCTCAAAGAAAGAAATGGGTTTTGGGAGATCTTGAGCATCCAGGGTAGATGGAGTCCTTTACAGATGTAAAACAAGCCTTTGCACCAGGAAAACGTGTTTAAACGCATGCCTGTTCCTGGTACCAGTACAGACTGAGGAAAGGCAGTAGAACAGTTGTACTGGTGAACTAGGACTCATGAGGTAAGGAGAATTTCTTCAGCATCTAGAATAGAGATCATCATTCTATTTGCACTAGAAGAATCCCTGCAAGAGCCTGCCTTCCATCATATAAAAAACGAATGGTCTATGATCAGTCCTCAAACATTTCAAACATAGTCCTCTTCTAGTTTCGTCACATTAGCTTCAAGTCTGCAAGAATTCAATGTTGATATTAAACAAATCCATGGTGATAAAAACTTTGTTTATCCAGAAGGCCACAAGTTTCTGGTGAGGACAAGGAAATCCTAGACCAACTGGAAGGGGATTGTTGTTGCAGTTGACGCAACTGACATATGTGAAGGTGTCATTTCTATAGATGAGTGGTTAGAGTTATGTTATGTAAATAAGTTAATCTATGTGCTCTTGCTATTGATCACCTGGTGTAACTGCATTATGCTATGTGCAACAAGGACATATATTGGTCACCTGATGTAACTGCACTATGCTATTGGCTACAGGGACATCTATTGGTCGCCTGGTGTAACTGCACCATACTATTGGCTACAAGGCCATCTATTAATCACCTGGTTTAAGTGCACCATGTTGTGTGCCACAGGGAAATTTTTCTTCTTTTCTGTATTATATTTATTATTGCATTTTATTCTTTCAAGTTCTTTATTACTTACTGTACTGATATGATTACTGGTCTGCTATGCATGGCAAATACACACACTTTTTCTGAAATTTGCCTTCTTACTTGTAAGTAAATATTGCCCTCATTGAAATCTGTTTATCTATATGGACAGAAATTAAGTTAACTGCCCAATAGCTTGATTTCCCATTTTATCCACTATGAAAAAAAATTGGCAGAAATGATGAAAATGTGCCTGACACTGTGGTTGTGAGTGTACATAATGTGTGATATGGCATAGGGGATCTTATTTTGCACGGCCTTTGCAATACTTTTTAAACTAGGCTCAAAATTCCTGCTGGGGGAGCAACCGTTCACTAAATATTTTTTTTAAAAGAGCACATAGATTAACTTTTTTACATAACTATAACCACTCATTTATAGAAATGACACCTTCACACATGTCAGCTGCATCCACTGTAACAGTACACTCCTGTTGGTCTAGGATTTGCTTGTCCTCACCAGAAACTTGTGGCATTCTGGATAAATAAAGTTTTTATCACTATGGATTTGTTTGTTGCAGACTTGAAACTAATGTGACGAATCTAGAAGAAGCAATGCAAGAAACTGCCCTCCATCATATAAAAAAAGGAATGGTCTATGATCAGTCCTCAAAATAAATGTTTTCCCCACAAAAAGGACTTACGCCTTAATTATGAGTTTAGTGTGTGGGAGCGGGCCGCCACACCACCCGCCACTCCCACATCACCAAACCTCACCACTGGCTACCCACCCGCCAGATTATGAGTCATTTCGTGGCCTGGAGGGTGGGGGGCAGCCCCAGAAGGGTGCTCTACAAAGCTCATGTTTGAGCCTTAGAACTGCATTGCCGCTGGACTTCCAATGCACATTCCTGCACAGGAAGGACCTGGCCTGGCAGTTTGGTCTGGACTGTTCCCATGGGGCACAGGGTCAAGACTGATTTGCATATGGCTGGGTCCAAACGGGGGTGGCGTAGTGGTCAAAAGAACAATGTATTTAACCCAGATCTTTTGACTGGGAGAGAATGTTTGCATTGTCAGCATTACGTCCATCATTTGTTTGCTTTAGCACTTTTTGCCCTAAGTAGGGTGGGTATGCCCAGATGTGGGTGCCTTGCTCACTGTGCCACTGGACTCAAGCTAGCCTGGCTGAAGAAGGGTGACATACCCTGAAACCGGTCCCAATATGCTTGTTTCTGGACCAGGGAGAACCTGGCCTGCCAGTTCGGTCTGGACTGTTCCCATGGGGCACAGGGTCAATACTGATTTGCATATGGCTGGGTCGAGACTGGGATGGCGTAGTGGTCAAAAGAACGATGGATATAACCCGGATCTTTTGACTGGGGGAGAATGTTTGCATTTGTCAGCATTCAGTCCATCATTTATTTGCTGTAACACTTTTCGCCATGAGTAGGATGGGTATGCCCAGAAATGGGTCCCTTGATCACTGTGCTACTGGATTGAAGCTAGCCTGGCTGAAGAAGGGTGACATACCCTGAACCTAGTCCCAGGATGCTTGTTTTCAGTCCAGGGAGGACCTGGCCTGACAGTTTGGTCTGGACTGTTCTCATGGGGCACAAGGTCAAGACTGATTTGCATATGGCTGGGTCCAAACTGGAATGGCGTAGTGGGCAAAAGAACAATGGATTTAGCACAGATCTTTTGACTGGGGGATAATGTTTGCATTTGTCAGCATTTGTTTGCTGTAACACGTTTTGCCCTAAGTAGGATGGGTACGCCCAGACATGCGTCCCTTGCTCACTGTGGCACTGGATTCAAGATAGCCTGGCTGAAGAAGGGTGACATACCCTGAAACCGGTCCCAGGGTGCTTGTTTCTGGTCCAGGGAGGACCTGGCCTGGCAATTCGGTCTGGACTTTTCCCATGGGGCACAGGGTCAAGACTGATTTACTTATGGCTGGGTCCAAACTGGGGTGACGTAGTGGGCAAAAGAATGATGGATTTAACCCAGTTCATTTGACTGGGGGAGAATGTTTGCATTGTCAGCATTCCATCCATCATTAGTTAGGGGATGGATATGCCCAGACGCAGGTCCCTTGCTCACTGTGCCTCTGGATTTAAGCTAGCCTGGCTGAAGAAGGGTGACATACCCTGAAACCAGTGCCAGGATGCTTGTTTCCGGTCCAGGGAGGACCTGGCCTGGCAGTTTGGTCTGGACTGTTCCCATGGGGCACAGTGTCAAGACTAATTTGCATAGGGCTGGGTCCAAACTGGGGTGGCATAGTCGGCAACAGAACAATGGATTTAACCCAGATCTTTTGAATAGGGGAGAATGTTTGCATTGTCAGCATTCCATCCATCATTTGTTTGCTGTAACATGTGTAGGAACAGGAGTGCATGGACACGGGGGCACAAAATGTGTCCCGCTGCATGTACCCCCATGCATAGGGGCAAGTAGGGACCCTGTAGTGCCTCCTTTGTTTCCTCATCGCCAGCAGTTTCATGGCATGAGAACCTCTAGGAGACCGCTGGCAGTGAGGAAAGTTGTAATATCCTTGCTGGTGCCACGGCAGCACCACCAATCATATTGCGGCTTCAAGACCACTGTGACAATGCCAGGGATCATGTATCCCTGGTGGTTGAGGAGGTCCCATTGAGGTCCGACTGCTGTACTAGCTTTACGGCGGTCTGACCACTGGTGCGGGGGTCTCTGACTGCCACCGCACCTCCACCGTGAGTTTGCTGGTCCTATGGACCACCAGACATATAATTAGGCCCTTACTTTTTTCTACTGCCCAAACACATGCTAGTGCTTCTCTTTCTATAGTGCAATTGTGAAACTCAGACCCTCGCAAAGCTCTGGAAGTGTTGCTGGATTAGGTTGGAGATTGTAAAATATTTCAAGTACTGCATTCCCAAGAAAAGTAATTACCAGTGCCAATTTTTGTTCAGAAGATACGTAAGCTGGAATGTGAGTATGTAGGTTCACTGAATCCTGAGATATTGGCCGAGATCAGGGACTTAGGGGTCCATTAGGATGTCGGGCGGATTGGCACCCCCCTTCATTGTCATTTGCAAAGCGGCAGGCACTGCGCGGTGCCTGCCGCTTTGCAAATGACAATGTGAAATTGCATTTTCAGCACTGTGACGGGCGCTGCAGAGAGCACCGCCCGCCACAATGCTGAAAATACAGGATGTGCCCGCCACTGTGGCGGGCACATCCTAATGGCATCCCCAGGACCCCCGCCCTTATGGCGGGCGGTCCCGATTTACGATAGGATGACGGGGGCGAGCAAAGTCCGCCCGTCATCCTAATGGAACCCTTAGTATCTGAGTATGATGCAACAGCTGAGCAAGAGGCACAACATAGGTCCAGGAGATGGGTCACCAGACAATAGGGTGAGGGGGTAGACCTAGCTGAGCGCTAGCTGGTAAGCTGCTATCTACAATCACCCAAGAGCATATTGTAGAAATGTTAGATAAGGATTACGTCCCCCAGTATAGCACATCTGGCATTAGTGGGGCCCTTCAGCAGTTTTTTTCTGAACTATGCGTCCCTGTATCACTGCTTTCAGAATATGATCTTATACATTACCTTGATGACATTGCACTTGGGTGGCTGTCAAATGGGCAATGGGAATACCTCACACAGCAGGTAACAGTAGAAGACGTTAGGGAGGCCATATTGTCACTCCCCAACAGCAAGGCAGCCGGGCTGGACGGCTTGCCAGGTGAGTGAGTTTTATAAGAAATATGTACACATATTGCCCCCCCCCCGGTTTTTGGAGGTATATGCTGAGGATTACAAGATGGGCATCCTCCCTTCTTCTCTTAGGGAAGCTTGAATCGTCACACTATTAAAGCCTGAAAAAGTAACCAACATGTGTGAATCATACAGGCCCTTGTCTATGATCAACCTGGACACCAAAATTGTAGCTAAAATAATTGCCAATAGGTTATTACCTCTGATTCCCAAGCTGGTTTTACCCGATCAGTCTGGGTTTGTACCCAAACGTTCCACTACGCATAACCTCCAGACGATCTTTGCTGTCTTGGACCATTCGAGTGCTGAGTTCCAAGCGGCGGCCTTATTACTTGATGGCTTTTGATTCCCTGCAATGGGATTACATGTTTGTGGTGCTACAGCATATGGGGATTCCACCATTCTTTTTATAATGGGTGCGGCTCTTATATAATGGACCGACAGCCAGGATATGGGTGAATGGGGGGGTCTCTGATCCAATTGCTATTTATAAGGGCACTAGATAGGGATGCCTATTATCCCCACTGCTTTTTTCTCTAGCATTGGAGCCCCTAGTGTATACGATAAGGCAAAAGCATGCTGCGGCAGCCTTGGGTTTCAGGCAGAGGCCCCTGGCAATCTCCTTATACGCGGGTGACATGATGCTATACGTCAAAGACCCTGCACAAAACTTGTCACCACTTTTGAGAGAATATGTGTGCTTCGAGGAATATGTAGGCCTTCGCATCAATTGGAATAAGTCTGCAGTGTTGCCGCTCACTGACTGTACAGCACAAGTCGAGCTCAGCTTGTCCCAGGACCCTGTGCGGTACTTGGGAGTGTGGGTACATCAGGACCCTGATACCGTGATTACCATGAATTACAGTAGGGTGATCACCAAACTAAGCGAACAGGTTGCTCGATGGACTAGACTCCCCTTGTCCTTGGCTGACAGGATAGCCCTAACCAAAATGACCATTCCCCCTGAGTTACTATACATGTTTGTGAACATTCCCGTAAGGCTGGGCGGAGCTACTTTCCAGGCCATTCAGGTTTGTTTGGTGCGGTTGGTGTGGGCTAAACGCGAAGACGCAGCTGGAAAATCTTGCGTTACCATTTAACAGGGGGAGGGGTTTGAAGCTCCAGATATCCGATTATATTATCCTTGAGCACAAGCACAATTTATTCATTACTGGTTCTTTCTCCAACGCTATCTCCCACACTATCTCCCACACCTGGCAGTGGCAGTGGAAGCAAATGCTACGTATCCCACCCCACTGACAGCTATGGTTTTGCAGCATAATACCTTAAAAGATGGGAAAACTTTGACCCAGTTGCATGTGCTGTTAGGGGGCTTTAAATAAACGGGTGGGTATCTAGAACATATATGCACCCTCTATGCCACTCAAGGCACACCCAGATATCTCGGTTACTCAGGAGGTGGGTGCTCTGAGTATTTTATCCCAGCGGGACTTAGCAAAATGGGTGACATATATACTGATGGCCAGTTCATTTCATTGAACAATTTTACCTCTGAGCTTCCAGAACTGTTATGCAATTGTTTGTTTATTCCCGACTGTGCGTGGCTGTCAGGGCGCTGGACCCAGGTTTCCCAGAAGAGCAGAGAATGTTAAAAGCCTTGCAAGTTGCCATATCCACAGACGAGTTAAAGCCTCGCAAAAGGAAATAGAGGTGCAGCGCTCCCGCTCGTTGGATAAATGGAATGAACAGCTGAGTAGCCTACTGGTTCGGGAGGATTGGGTGGAATGCTGTGCGCTAACAGGCCATCTAACGACAAATTGCAACCTCTACATGATTCATTTTAAGTTTCTGCATAAAACATATTATACGCCATTGAGACTGCAACACTACGGCCTGTGTGAGGATGGATGGGGCCGACTTTGTACAGTTGGCCTGGATGGGTGTTCCAGTTCCTATTTATTTATTTATTTATGTATTTACTTGAGTTTTATATAGCGCTGACTAGACCAGGAGGTATCAGAGTGCTTTACATGAGGACAGTTACATAGGTTACCAGATAACACATTGTTACAGAAGGTACATCAACTACAAGTTACATCCGTTGGATCATGGCGTGTAGAAGAGTAAGGGGGTAATGTAAAAGGGCGACGGGGAGGGAGATTAAGCGGAGCATAAGTACAAGGATAAACAAAGCAGGCAGGGGGAGAGAGATTATGGGCAGAGAGGAATGGAATAGGGGAGGCAAGCAAAGAAAGAAGGAGGGAAGAGGTGAGGGAGGGGGTAGGAGACACATCGAGGAGACGTGGAAGTAACTGTGTCTAATGTTTGGCTGGGTGGGAGACGGCTCCCTGCAGTAAAGGAATCATTCCCAGTCTTCCATTTTGTGTGATTACCTTGTCGCGATGGACTCTCTCAGCGGGGTTGCTGAGACTCCAGGGCATAGATGCTGAATCCGTCCCAAACAAGGGGAGAGGAGTGCTTTGGTCACGGGCACACTTAGGAGAATGAAGGAGGGAAGAGGAGGGGGAGGGGGTAGAAAACCCAGCATGAACACAGTGTCCGACTTCCGGGAGGGTAGGACACGGTTCCCAGAGGTAAGGGGATCAATCCCAGTCCTTCACTGTGTGCGACTCCCTTGTCACTATGGACTCTCTCAGAAGGGTCTCTGGGACTCCAACAAGGGGAGTAGGAGTGCTAAGGACAAGGGCATACTTTAATGGGCCAATTTAGGGAGTCAGACTGGTAGGGTTGCAAAAGTTCCAAGTTACACATTGTTACAGAAGGTGCGTGAATTACAAGTTACATCTGTTGGTTCATGGTGGGTAGAAGGATAAGGGGGTAATGTAAAAGTGCGATGGGGAGGGAGAATATGGGGAGCATTGGCACAAGGATAAACAAAGCAGGCAGGGGGAGAGAGATATATGTATATATATATAGAGTTGGCTAGACCCGGAGGGATCTGAGCGATTTACAAGAGGATTAAGACATGTTACAGCGTTACAATAGTTACAGTTACATTATAGTTAAATCCGTTGCTAGTGCATTCAATGAACATAGAAAAACCAGATCAATGTCTTTCATTTAGCAATTCAATTTGCACTTAGGAGATCCTATAAAAAGTCAAACCCTGTCATCATACCACTGCTGTCAGTGATTGCCCTTTGTGCTTCTGGCTGCCAGAGCAGGGCACCTCGAGATAGTCATTTTTATTGTGCCATTAATATTTCCTAGCAGGGCAGGTCTCCAGGACAGTCATCAGTCCATATCTCAGCCTCGGGCCATTCACGGAAAAACACGTTCAAACAAAAGGGGTCCTCTCTCTGCCCAACAAGCAGGAGACAGCATCCCTACCTCTGGACAGTGCCACTCAGAGGTAAACTCAGTAATAGGATAATCGGCAGAGTAAGGAGTAGTCCCAGGATCCTGGGATTGGGCCGCGGCGGCCGCTAGGTGGAAAACATAAAAGGCCACAAACACCGTCAAAGCATCGCTCGACTGTGGCCTCACAGGGAATCGGGAGTGGTGATGAAGAAATCACTCACCAGAGAAGATGAAGGCTGCATGGCATCAGGGAGCAGCTCCGGCTCTAGATCTCGTAGGGCCGCTCTGGTGGGAAACAAGAAAGTCTTCAGATGTGTCCAAAAGAGCACACAGCTGTGGCCTCACCAGGAAAACTGGCCATCAACGTCCTGGGGGAACTCAGGAAAGGCCCCACCATGACCAAAACATACGATACAATAGAATGTGTCCTCACAGGAGGTCAGATTGGACACAATCTGGGGTGGTACTTCAAAGGAGGATCACGGATCAGGCGACCCAGCAGGACTGACGGTGGAGACAGAAAATCACTCACCATAGCCTCACTGGGGGACCTAGGACCCAATTGATCGCCATCTTGTGGAGTAAGATTCAGGAGGGTCATCGCCATCTTGTGGAGATAGACACCGGAGGACTCATCTATCAAGCAGAAGGAGTGGCGAGCTGACTTGCGAGACCAAGGGCAGCACGTCGGTAGGGCGCAGAACTGGTCAAGGTACTCCAGCGGTAGATCAGCTGGAATTCGGGAGGCTCGTCAATCACGCAACAACGAGGTCACCAGAGGACGCGGGCGAGGGCTGAGCAGTGGATGGGCATAGATCCGGCCTCTGAGCTCCGGTGGCGGCTTGAGCCGAAGGGCTCCCCAAATGGCAAGCCAGCAGGAGCAAACAGTCCGAGTAGTTGGGGACCAAGCCAAAAACACAGCTTTGGGCCTCCTCAGCATCAGCGCCGATGAAGAAAAGGCAACAAGCAGAGGCAACCCCCATCTAGAGCAAATTAGTTCAGCAATGGAGCGGCGGGTCGGACGGTGGAAGTTCATAGCTTTTGGGTCGATGTAACTCGCACCTTGACAGCAATGATAGGTGAAGTAGTGAACTGTGTGCCTGAGATCTGCTTATTGGGGCTGGTAAAGGACCTAAAGCCCTGTAATGACTGTATAATTGCTGTCACTCCCTTACTAGCAAAACGATTAGTAGCTAAGCATTGAGGGGGAAAGTTGCGCCAAATGTGTTGCAATGGTTGAAAGAGATCACATACTGTAAAGAACAACTGGCCATATGCGCTGAAACACTCCAGAAGGCGTCTTGGCCTAAAGATTATTGGGCCCCCGTTCACCTGTTTTATGTTACAGCAGTCCAATGTGGAATAGTCTCCTCCTTCTTTGACTGTGTTATGGTTCAAAGGTGATAATTCTTCAAGATCCTAAGTTGATGGACAATAATAAATGACTGAATAATAGAATGCTGCACTGCTCTGCAATGTTTACTCTATTTCTTCTTTTCTTGCTTTTGTATGTACTGATATTTTTTAAAGTTTTTTTGGCTAGCCTCCATGGGCAATTGCATCATAGAAGGGTTATAGTTGAGGTAATTAGAAAGATTTGACATTGTAATCTGAATATTCAACGTCGTACATGCCCAATATACTGTATGATGTGCCTTGTATGGATAAATGTGTTTGCCAAAATTTCAATAAAAAAAATAAAAATTACAGTAGTAATGTGAAAACACAGTTCTTATGGCTCGGTAGCTCCTTTCGGGGCTACTACAATACTGAACACAACAGAGTCTAACAATGCCAGCCAACCGCGTCGGTATGGGTCAGCTAAAGCATCAACAGACTCTGAGACCTTTCTTGTTGTGGCCAACGTGCCGATGCGAGTCGGTTTGGGGCAACTGTTGTGGTTGCGATGTGAGATGGAAGCGTTGCAGCGTGCAGTGTCCTGGTGGCTTGGTGCAGGCAGCGGTTTGCTGACAGAGTCAGTGAGACCAAGTCTTGCCTTGCAGGGTGAGATGATGCTCGAAGTGGTGCTGTCAGGTCACATGCGGCAACGGAGCAGATTGATGTTTGAGTCTGGCAGCGTGTAGCGAAGCTCTGGCAACAGAGTCAGTGAAGTCTGTGCAGCGTGTAGCGAAGCTCTGCAGAGTGCAGTGCCCACAGGAACTGGGGCAAGCAGCGGTTCGTTGATGGAGTAGTGAGACCAGGGTTGCATTGCAAAGCAAGGGGGTACTCTCAGCGGTGCCTTCAGGGCATGGAGTCTGCGACGGACTCAGTGATGGAGTCGGCTGCTGTTTTCTTCTGAGGTGACTGGAACCAGCAGAACCAGTGCCCAGAAGGATGGTGAGGTCTTTGCTGTTCCTGAGACCACTTGAACAGGGGGCATGCTCCACTTGAAGCCCTTGGAGATACTTTCTCAAGCGGGATGCACACGCAGTTCCTCCCCTTGGCAGAAACAGCCACTGCAGGATTACCCCGGACAGCACACAGCAAAGGGGCAGTATTCCTCCTCCAGTTTCTCCAGCTCTTCTCCTTGGCAGAGGTTCCTCTTGAAGTCCAAAAGTGATCTAAAAGTCTGGGGTCTGGGCCCCTCTTTTTATACAGTAAAATCCTTAGTTTTCTGGTGGCAGAAAAGCCCTGTGCTCAGTTAAAACCAGTTCTGTCCTCTCTGATGCAGCTTACAGGCTCGAGGTGGAGATAGCATTGTGGAAGGCAGACCAGGCCCATTCAGGTGAAAGGAAATCTCTGCCCCTACTCTACATGCAGCCCAAGCCTATTCAGCCTAGCCCTGGCTCATCCAGACTTTCTAGAGCCACTGCACATCCCCGGCCCCTGTCACTCCAAAGCCAGACAGTCAATACACATCCTAGCAGATGTACACTGGATGGCTAACCAAGAAAATACCTATGTTCTAAAAGTGGTATTTTCAAACACAGTATGTAAAAAAAAACCTCACTAAAAGATGCATTTAACATTCCGAGTTCAGGCATAGCAAACTTTATTTTCCTAACTTGTTCCCATGGGCAGTAATGCTCATAAGATGTTATGGGCAAACTCCCCATTCTATCCTATTGGGATAGATAGCATTACAATTGTGAAAAACAAAATTGGCAGTATTTCACTATCAGGACATGCCACACACATCAGAGCATGTCCTACCTTACACATACAATGCACCCTGCCCACAGGGGTACATTGGGCCTAGCTTAGGGGTGGCTAACATGTAAGCATGAGCGTTAAATCCGTTCCGCTCGCGGATTTTGCGGATTTTTGGCAAATTCGCAATCCGCGAACTCTCGCGAACTTGCCGAAAATTCGTAAAATCCGTGCGAAGCGGATTTTTTGCTTGGTCGCACTTGCCAACTAGAATACTATACAATTTCGCAGGAGTAAACACTTGCGAACACGTAGATGCGGCGGGCAGGGACAATCTCGCAATTGCGAGATTGCAAAATTTGCAATTTCGCACAAGAAATTCACCAGCAGGCAGCATAAACCTTGAAAATTATGATTTTTATCAGAATAACTCCTCAGGTTGACATTTGCCTGCACTTTTTCTTTGCAAGGAGTCCATTTTGGGGGGGTGGGGGGTGGGAGGAAGGAAGTGCCCACAGTCTCCAACTTCCTGTTCCTGTCCAGCAGGCTCCTCCCAGTGCTTTCTTCATGTGCTGGTCACTTTGATTTGGATCTTGACCTGGAAGGATTACTTTTTGTGGATGCTGCTGGATATTTGGATTTTTGCAAAACTGAAAGCACTCAGCAGGTGCAAAAGTTCAATCTTATCATTAGTAACCATTCCCTGTAGTGCTTCCTGAGGGGCCCCTTCAGAGTTCATTTGCCTACTTGCAACTATTCTATGACCCGCTCTGACCCTCACAGCAGGCTCAGAGAATAGCTACAAGTATACAACAAAGGTCCTGTTAAAAAAATGACACGGCAACAGAAAGCAATTACAGACAAAACTGAAAGCACTCAGCAGGTGCAAAAGTTCAATCTTATCATTAGTAACCATTCCCTGTAGTGCTTCCTGAGGGGCCCCTTCAGAGTTCAGTTGCCTACTTGCAACTATTCTATGACCCTGCTCTGACCCTCACAGCAGGCTCAGAGAATAGCTACAAGTAGGCCACAAAGTTCCTGTGAAAAAAAATTGCACTGCAACAGAAAGCAAATTACAGATAAGGAAGCAGGTGCCAGCCAGACTGGAAGTTTAAATTCAGTGACACATTAATCAACCCCAAATTAATTCATGTCAGTTGAAGCAGGGCAGGTGTGCTTGCTTTTTTTCACCCCCATAATCTACAGTGATAAACCAACCAGAGGGTGGCAGTGATGTACCAGAGGGTGGCATGGGTGTACCAGAGGGTGGCAGTGGTGAAACAGAGGGTGCTGTGAACCTGTGATGATGAACCAGACGTAGAAACAACATAGTCGCGGCCGTTGCGAGCCGACAAGTAAGTTCGCAATTGCGAACTGGTAGACAACCCTCGCGAACTGGCAGAAACCCTTGCGAACACAAAAAAAAACAAATTCGCGAGAGTTCGCGGATTTTGCGGATTGCGATCCGTAAATTCGCAAGTTCGCGGATTGCCATTTCGCAAAATCCGCCCATGCTTACTAACATGTAAGAAAAGGGAAGGTTAGGGCCTGGCAAGTGGGTACACTTGCCAGGTCGACATGGCAGTACTAGACTGCACACAGGCACCACAACGGCAGGCCTGAGACCTTGTTGCAAGGCTGCTTGTGTAGGTGGCACAATCAATGCCTACTAGCAGCATTTGGTTTACATGCCCTGGGCATACAGTGCTCTGTACTAGGGACTTAACAGTAAACCAAATAGACCAATCATTGAACCACCAATCCATAACAACAATTTACAAAGGGAGTACTTGCTCTTTGGCACTGAACAGCAGTGGCAAAGTGCCCAAAGCATCTAAACCAGCAAAACGAAGTCCACCACACAGCAAAAACACAGGAGGCAAAGGCAAAAATACAGGGGAAACCCACGCCAATGATGCCAGGTCTAACAATCTTAAAAATAGGTGGGCGATGAGCTAGTGGTTGCCGAGGTCATCAGGGTTAAGTGTAGGTTTCTTTAGGAGTAGGAGGATCTGGGATGTATGGTTTTTTTTAGATGTCTTTATTGGCACTTAAGAAAATTACATTCTTTAATTTACATACACCGTACATCAGCAAGCAGGTATTAAAAGGACTTAAACAATCTACATAGTGTGTTGAACAACAATACATTAGGCAAGTATCCTTTCCGTTATGTCAACTTGTGTTTTATATCTAGGATAACTATGTAAGTACCCAACAACCCATATCCCACCCCCACCCATCTGCAAATTACCAATAACTTCCCAGTGTCACCTTCCAAATACGGTGACCAGAGTCCTTTCGGGTCCGGCCACTCACTACATGCCCACCGCACTTGCTGATGAAGTATATTACGTCACTGTCCGTCTTGTGGGGGAGTGTGTATAGGGGGTGTCATCGTTGTAGATTGTAATTCCTTTATATTTGCCAACATTGTCATCCATGCACGTAGATTGTCCTCCAGTTTCTCATCCCATCTCACTCTCTTCCTTCTTATTCACCCAAATCTCTTAGCCACATCTCGATCTTCGGGGGAGTAGTGCCCATCCACGATATAGTAATTCGTCTTTTGGCTAATGTTAACCCAAACATCACAAACCTCCTGCTAAATTTCTTTTCTTTGGGGCTGGCAGGAGACCCAGCAGCACCTCCCATATACCTTTGGGCACAGACAAACCTGTCACCACCTCTATTTTCCCCAGAACTGATATCTCTCGTGCTACTTGATTGATCTTTCTATATTGAAGAAATTGACCTGTCCCCAGCTCGAACATCGATTTCGCTTCCTCTCTAGTAACGAATTGTTTGTTATGAAACAGATCCCCCATTGTCAAACAACCGCCCTCCTTCCATCGTCGGATCGACATTGAGGCCTCTATTTTGGCAAATGGTTGTACCAGCCATTGAGGCATATCCAGGGCGTGTCCCACCACTTTTTAACAACTTTCTCCCATACCCGCCCCACATGCTGGATTTTACGAGACAGTCCGCGGAGTGCCAGCCCCCAACATTAGTAATGCCGCCAAGGAGTGTCCTCCATATGTGCCTGCCAGTAATCTCTTCTCCCAGTTGTCATTCTCGTCTAGCTAGTGAATTGCATATCGGAGTTGGGACGCCATTTAGTACAATTACAAGTGAGGAACCTCTAATTCACCTTTCTGCTACGTTCTCTGCAGTGTCTCGAGACTTACTCTCTTTCTTTTGGATCCCCACAAGAGTCCTATTAATAATGGGTTCAGAGACTTAAAAAAGTGCGCCAGCACCTCATATAGGGAATGCTGTGAGGCATACAGGCAGCGAGGAAGTATTATCATTTTAATAATTGCAATTCTACCATGAGGGACAGCGGTAGCTGTTGCAAAAACTAATTGAAACTTTTATACCCTCGAGCACCTGCCCTACATTAAGAGCCAGATATTGATCGGGGTTCTGGACTAGTTTGATAGGATCTGGCATGTCTTGAGAGCTTCTGGGAAGATGCATTTAGTGAGGGAGGCATTGATAGTGGTGAGCAGGGGTGCAAGAGTATCCCTAGAGAGAGTTTAGATGAATTATGAGGGTAAGACTTCGTCTTCATAAGAAGTAGCTTTGAGGGTATTAAGTAGGCTGTAGAAATCTGTGAGAGATAAGGCTCTGAAAGATGAACTTTGTGGGATTCTACAGGAATGGGTGGCTATTAGAGCTGAAACAGGTTTGGTGTTGTTTATGTGCTGTTGGATTTTCTGTATTTTGTTCACTGAAAAAGTGGTTGACATTATTGAACTTTTCTGTGGAGCGGGGAATAGGTGGGACCTAAGACATTGTGTATATTCACTTCCAAACATTCTATGTATAATGCACATAGTCTAAGAAAGCATTTGTACTTTAACCAGAAGTCACTGAAGTAGAGGAAGGATGGGTAAGATGTAGCTGTTTTCTTGCACCTCCATTCAAAAATTTGAAGACACAATTTGGATCTTCTGCAATCTGGCAATTTTACACCTAAGAAGACCTAGATAGACGTAATTGCACTAGCTTAGTTTGAAAATACAAATGCATTTTAACCATGCCCTGATGTCAAAGGCTAGCTAAGGAAGAAGCACCCTGAGGATGCAAATTTGATAGAAGCAGCTCTTAGCCACTATGCACGCTTGAACTTACATTGACAAATTGTACTCAATACTGACTCACATAACATAAATCTTTCTGACCAGTAAGAGAGTAGGAACACGGGCCTAAGTTGGATGAGCAAAAATCAGATGTTCAATTGTCCTTTGTTTCAAAATCAGTATGCAGTTGTAAAATACCAAATTGCGTCGCACACAAGCGTTGGGGGTATAATACTTTATTAACCTGGAGCGCCGGGAGCCGTGACAATTCTCTCAGCGGTCGGCGCCTCTAACAAGAGGGCCGCCTTCCGCTTCCTATTCCCGCACTTCCTGTTCCGGAGCGGAACACTAGACCGCTACTACATATCTCCCCCCTTTATGCAATAACAAAACATTGTACAATAAAGTTCTTACTTCCAGTTCATGTCATAGTCCTTGAACTTCTCAGGTACCTTCACAGTTCTACCAACTCTGGTTCTCACCATTCCCATACTTCCTTCTTCTTCCAGTTCCCTTCTGACCGACCTTCTACCTGTGCCTTCCCCTTCTCTGTCCATCACGTCCTCACCGCGTTCTTCCTTGCACCAGTTTCTCGTGCCTTCGCTCGTACCTTCTTCCCCATCGCTGTCTTCCACTTGCTGCACTCCTTCTTCTACATTCTCGTCACATCTTCCACTACGTTCCATCCCGCCTTCATCTCCAACATACTCAGCTCCTTCATCTGTCTCATCTCCCCACTTCAAGATCTTGCTGCATTTGGCCATCCTGGCCTGTGACCACACCTTCCCGTCGCTGAGTAGGGCAGTCCGGGCATATGACTCCAGCACTTGCAAGGGTGGTGAAAATTTGCTTTCTCCCTTTTTCTTGAGGATCGCCAGTTTCACTCTTACCCAGTCGCCCTTCTCCAGTTCTACTCCTTGAGCGTTGCGTCTCTTGTTAAAGTGTGTCGTATATACTTCTTGTGCCTTCTCCAGATTTCTTCTGACCACCGCTGGTGACCATTTACTTTGCACCACTAATTTTCTCCATGCCATGTTGTCCTTGGTAAAGGCTTCTCTTCCCCTCAACACCTTAAAAGGACTGTATCCTGTGCTTCCCGGGGTGATCCGATATGCCCAGATCATCTTCTCCAATTCCTTCTCCCAGCCCAGTCCATCATTAATGGCCGCTTGAATGGTGCCCATGATCACCCGATTGAAACGCTCCACCTGACCGTTTCCGGCGGGATGGTAGATGGGCGTATGTTTTACTTCTATCCCATTTCTTGCTGTGAAGGCAACCCATTTCGCCGAGGTGAATTGTGGCCCATTATCGCACGTGATGATTTTTGGGATTCCTCTCTGACAAACGTGGCGCGTAAGAAGCTCACCACTGCCTCTGTGTCCACATTCTCCATCACCTCTACCTCTGGCCACTTGGAATACTTGTCGATGAGAACTACAGCATACTTCTGTGTTCCTGCTTTATTGAGGATGGGGCCCATTATATCGACTGACACCATTTCCCATGGTCCATCTGGTACTGGGAATTTTCCCAGTGGTGGTCTTAACATGTTCTGTGATTTGTCAGCCTTGGCACATGACTCGCACTGCCGCACATATCGTTCTATCTGCGCATCAATGGCTGGCCACCAGTACGCCTGCCTAGCAAGGGCTTCGGTCTTTGTGATGCCCTGGTGCCCCTCATGCAATAAAGTCGTCAAATGGTCCAGGATGCCTTAAGGTGAGATCACCTTGTCACCTCTAAGCAGTAATGTCGGGTTCTCTGCCAACGAAAGTTCATCCCTTACTTCCCAGTACCTCCTCAGTTCTTCTTTGAGGTGTCTCTTTTCCGGCCACCCATGGACCACATACCCTTTGATGGCCTCCAAGTCGACGTCTTCTTTGTATGCGTCTTGCCATTCTTGGGCACTGATCACTTTCTCTGTATCCTGAATGGTGGCTACCACGTACCCGTCCCACCTTTGTTTCTCATTGCTATCCGCCTCTTCCATGGCCGCTGCTCTGCTGAGGAAGTCCGCCACTTTGTTATGCGGCCCCGGAATGTGTTCCACCTCGTACACGAAGTCCAACAGTCTAAGTGTCATTTTCGCAATTCTAGGGGTCGCGTGAGCATGACCACTGGAAGTCAGCACTCGGACCAAGGGCTTGTGGTCCGTTCTCACTAGGAATTTCACTCCCCACAAGTACTGCCTAAATCTTTCCATCGCCCAAACCACGGCCAGCATCTCCTTCTCAATGACACTAAACTTTTCTTCGTTGGGAGCAAGTGACCTCGAGGCAAAGCTGATCGTCGACATTTCTCCCTTCTCAGACTTCTGCATCAGTACTGCCCCTAGGCCACGGTCACTGGCGTCCGTTGTGAGGATAGATTCTGCACTCGGGTCGAATCACTTCAGGGGAATGGTAGCACTCATCTCTCGTTTAAGGGCTTCAAATTCCGCCTGTTCATCTTGGCTCCATAGGAATTTGTTCTTTTCCTTCAGCAACTGGCGTAGGAGATGCGTTTTCGTGGCGAAGTGGGGAATGAATTTACTGTAATACTCGGCCATTCCCAGGAATGACCGAACATCTTCTTTCTTGCTCGGGGTGGGGGCTTCCAGAATGGCTTTCATGTTGGCTCTTTTTGGCTTTATCCCCATTCCGCTCACCTCATGACCTAAGTACGTGACGGACTGCACTCCAAACTTGCACTTCGACCATTCAGCCGTTAGACCGTTGTCCTGCAATGTTCGTAGCACTTTGTGGAGTTGCTATTTGTGGTCCTGTTTGGTTCGACCCATTACCAAGATGTCGTCTTGGAAGAACTGTACATCTTCTACGTTCTTCAGTAGTTTGTGCATCATCTTTTGAAAGACAGCAGCCGCTGATGCTAGGCCAAACGGCATTCTCACGAATTCGTAGCAGCCGAAAGGCGTGATGAAAGACGTGAGATGGCAGCAAGATGGATGCAGTCTGACCTGGTGGTATGCCGACGACAAGTCCACGGTGGCGAACCACTTGATGTCTTTAGTCTTTGCTAGCATCTCATTTATGCGGGGGAGGGGGAATTTATCAATTAAGATGTTTTTGTTCAGTTCTCTGAGATCGACACACAGCCGTACCTTACCATTGGGCTTCTGGGCTACCACCAGAGGTGAAAGCCATTCCGCACTCTCTATGGCTCTGATCACCCCTTCTTTTTCCAGCCTGTCCAGCTCCGTCTGTACTACTTCCCTGCATCGGAACGGGATGTTCCTCACCTTGTGCACCACGGGTTTCGCTCCGTCTTTTAGCTTTATGAGGTGCTTGTATTTCGCTAGTTCTCCGATTTGTCCATTGAACACTTTGGGGTATGCCCTCTGCCATGACTCCACGTCGTCCTTCCCTTCCATGTCCATTAGTAGGATTTTCTCAATGCCCCCTGGATTGAGTTGTATACCCAACGCTCCTTGGTCTTTCCAGCTCAGTACTGAGGGGCCTTTCTCAGCAACGTACAACTTGCAATTTGCGCGACGGCCCCTGAACTCGAACAGGAGGGGGCAATACCCCAACATGGGAATTCTTTGTCCAGTATAAGTGACAGGTCTTAAGTCCATCGGGTGCAGTTTCTCCACAATCTTAGATGCGAACTTTTCCTCCCATACGCGTCTCTGTATGATGGAAATGGGTGCCCCGCTGTCCGCAATCATGTCCATGGGTATCCCACCGATATGCATATCCAGTCTGGGTTTGTCCATTTCCGATCCTTCCATTTCCAATATCTGGACATCAATGTAGAGGGTCTCTTCCAGGTCTTCAGTGTCTTCATGGTTGTCTGTATTGTTTTGTTGCTCTTGGTCCACATACCTGACTGTCGCTCCTTTGGGCTTTCGGCGGCACACCTTCTCATAGTGCCCGAAGACACTGTAATACGAGCATTTCGCCCTGAACGCAGGGCAGACTTTGTCATTTCCCAGATGTGAAGTGCTGCCACACCTGTAGCAGCTCGGGCGACTCCCTTTATTCGTCCTATTGTCCATCTGGTTGGCGTGGGCGGGTCGTCTTCCGTCTTGATTCCTTTGTAGGTCTCTCTGCCTCGGTCGTTCACCTCTCACCGGCGTCATTATCTTACACACTGTTTGCGTCCCACCTGCATCCTTCTTGGCAGCTTGCGCACAACGTTTCGACAATTCGGCCTTCTTTACCATCGCCCATATGTCTTTGAGGGGAGCGTCTCCATTTACCCACAGTTTCTCCTGGACGTGGGTGCTGGACTAACAATCCTCCTAATGATTCAGAAGACAGCATTTAGGAAGGACTAAGACACAAGCCAATGACAAATATGGGTTGGGAGTGGGCGTGGCTTCTCTCTGTACTGAACTACCACAGCTCTTTGCAGAGCAGCGCTTGCACTCTGGCTCATGCTCGACCTAAAAAAGAGTAATGCAGTTGAAATGCCATAAACCATACTTAGTTATAGGTTCCTGTAGTGAGAACTGCAAAACAGGAGTGCTTTTCTCTCTGCGAGGATTGAGGAATACAGATGCGAACATTCGCTGTAAGTGCATGGCATAATGCCTTACATTCATTGTAATTACCCAGCCCATGACAGTGCCCATGAAAGCAATCTTCCAAACAGGAGAGCCTGTGTGGAATGCCTGCCTGCTAGAATTAGGGGGGTGTATAATCCTGTGTCTATTTTATTTATCTTTTTATTTTATAGCCTGCTGAGTAATCTCTGATTTCATGCAGCAGGCTAAATGAATGCGCTTCACCCAACCTCCAAAATGTTTGCAATTGCAACTACAATTTGGTTTTAAGAATATAATGTATTAACAGGTCGAGATAAGCGCAAAATGACCACCATTGAGCATCCCTGTGTTAATTACCTGGGCTCCTTGCAAGAGTATGTTCTATATGTGACTATGAGGTCTAATTTCATGGAGAGCCGAGGTGTTCTATGAAGCCATGTTAGAACACAGCAGACCATTGAAAAGATCTTTCCATTTCATGGCAGGTTTATGTCAGGTGATTCTTCAGCTACATTAGGAGATCCGGGAGAGAATTAAACACCTTGCAATCCAGTTACTGCTATGTATGTGTAATTTCTACCTTTGATTTGTGTTTTTTTCTCTCTTGTTTGCCACCAGATTGCTAATTAAGAATTGGGTCGATTTGTATTTATTTATGTCACAAATTGGGCTAAATGAGAGCCCTAATGGGGCCATGTTTCAAGTAAGCGTTGCTTCTTATCATGTTGTCTCTTTAAATGGTGCTTTTCACGGCCAAGGCATTAACCCCTTGGCTGCAGGGCGCATTCCCTTGCTGTGCTGGGGGTGGGGGGCGCGCACAGCGCCCCGGTGCTCATGACGAGCTCAGCTCGTCACGAGCCACGGTTCTCGTGTGCTCATGACGAGCTGAGCTCGTCATGACCACGCCCGTTTAATGGAACACTCAGCACAGCAGGGGAATTAGCCCAGGGGTTAACAGGTCTTGGGAAACATTTTTTAAACATTTGAGCATGATTAACACTTTGGGCAAGCACACTAGATATACAAAACAATAAAGTAGTATGTTGACATTTGGCGATGCAGTGCGCGCAACGAAATTCGCTTTGTTTATTTATATGTTTACTTACCTGTATCTGGCCGTATTCCATAGTTTACTGCCCCCCACCCAGCCCCTCCCCTGACCCACGTCACCTCCCGGCAGACCTCCCACCACCGACCGCTACTGGTAACATAGCGATTGTATAAATAACATATGGTACAATTATCATTTTAATGGTATTCAGTCTACCCCACCATGATAAATGTAGAGGAGGCCAAGAGAAGGGTAATGTTTGTAATTTTGATTTTAGAGTATTAAAATTATGTCCGAGTGTGTTGGAGAAACTAAGAGAAAATTAAACACCAAGGTAGGTATTTAATTTTAGAGGGACACCATGTAAAATCAGTATTGGCAGACATATATTAATAACAAAGGGAATTCAATAATAACATTTCAGTTATGGAAAAACTAAGGGTATATCTGGAAATAGTAGACTATAAAGCAATAACTTGTAAGAAAGGGTCCAGGGAGGTCAAGGGGTTAGGCATGTAAATGAGATCATCATCGGCATAAGCAGATAAATTCATCACTAGGGAATTTAGTTTAAATCCAGAAATAAGCCTAGTACCACAAATACTTTCAAAGAATGGCTCTAAATAAAGGACAGAAAGTAAAGGGCAAAGGGGGCAACCTTGTCAAATACCTCTATTTGAAGTAAAATAAGGGGAAAAGTGATGATTGACAAATACACTGGCATGATGGTCGAAGTATAATACTTTTAGGAATGAGATACATTTTGGGCCAAAGCCAAACCAACAAAGAGTGGTAAACATGAAATGATAATTTATGCAGGTGATTGCTTTTTCAGTTTCTAGAGACAGGGCCACAAGAGGAGCACTGTTTTTACAAGCCAACACAAGAATGTTAGAAAACATCCTGGCATTGTGAGCAGCAAGTCCGCCCTTAATGAAGCCACATTGATCAGTTTTGACAAGAAGTGGTACAACAGTTTCAAGGTGAGATGCTAGAATGTTGACAAATATTTTGGAATCATAATTAATCAATGAAGCATGTCGGTAGCTTTTGCAAAGTGTAGGATCTTTATCTGGTTTGAGGAAAATGACAATCAAAGCTTCCATAAAAGAACCACTAGTGTTTGAGGACAAAAGAAAGGAGTTCAAAAGCCCTAATAATTTAAGGGCAAAACATGTTGAGAAGGAGGAAATTATTAACATGGAAAGTCCCCCAGATCCAGGTGCCTTAGCTGTTTTCTGAGATTTAAAATGTCTTGGAGCATAATGTTAGCTTCTACTTCTTGAAACGTGTTACAAAGGGAGGTAGGTTTAGGGAGACTGTTCAAAAAATGTTGTCTCTTATTATAGGGTGGTTTCCTCAGTATATGGTGATTTGTAATTTGATTTGAATACACTAGAGATTTAAGAAAGCACAGTGGTATTAGTAGATTCATTATGAATGGGATCTATATTTTTATATTCTGTCTTTATTTTTAAGTATTTAGTGTTACGAGGCACTCACCTGTGCTCCAGATTGTTTCACCTAGATGACGATGTGAAGGATGAGAGGACAGGTCCACAATCCCTCTAGAAACTAGCAGCGTGATACCAAGATATAACTTAGGATCAATTTGGTAGTACCAGGGGGGAAAAGGGGATGGGATGACAAGAGAAGAGAAACGAAAAGATTCCAGTGGTCTTCTTTTAGGGGGACCAGGGCTTCTGTGGGCCTTAGTATTCACAGGATACAATAAACAGGAATGTAACTGGAGAGTGGCTTGAGTTTTCTACTCGACTCCTAAGTACAAAACACAGAAGATAAACAATGTGTACATCTGTGAGGCAGTATCTCCTTACAGTTAGCATAAACTTGTAACCAAAAGTCTCCAATAATTCTTACCTACAGACTACTTAGATTTCAACAGAATTTTGGGTTGATTTAACAATCTACTTGTCGATTTATGCAATCTGCAATAAACAATACAATCATCAACATACTTTCAAATAAGTTTAACAATCATGATAGCATTTCGTTATGTTAATCAGCATAGCTACCTGAATCCCTATATGCACAGCTTAGGATCAGATGCCTTGAGGCCACAGAAGTTCAAATGCTGCAAAACAACCTTCTTCCATAAAGGAACAAAATACTGCATACAAAATAAAGTAGTCAAAACCACATCTGTGTTGTTGTGATTCTTAAGGCTAACTTTGCTTTGCGATAACTATTTTCACTCTTTTAAAAAGGCACAACCTTCTATTTTAGTCTTTGTTTTATAAATATCAATAGTTTCTGGGTACTATAGTAAAACTCGCCATAACACTCGAGATGATGTGTGTTCCTTCTGTCCAAGAAATATAGTTCTAATAATATGCGAAGTTCAAAAAGCAATGTTCCAAGTTCTAAAGCAAACGTTCCAAGTTCTAATGTAAGCAGACTCACCGTGGGATAGTTGTCTTCCAAAAAATACCTTAAAGCATGCTCTTTCTGTGTGTTTCTTTTTTAGGGAACACGACATAGAAGAAGACATTGGACCGGAGACTCAGCCCGGAACCAGGATGCCAGAAAATTGCTGATGCAAGGCTGCCAAGCAGGAGATGCTGATCGGAAAATCTGGAGCCAGGTGTGTGTTGTAGCAACAAGACCAAGCCCTGAATAGCAAAGGGGAGCGGTTTAAATACTCTCCTAAGCAGGTGCTGGGTGTGGTCCTGGGTATAGCCCAATTGTGTTTCAGGCCCAGGGTTTGTGGCAAACCGGGTGTGGCTTCCAACTGTCTTTCAGGCCCAGGGATTGCTGGGTGTGGTCCTGGGGGTGGCCCAACTGTCTTACAGGCCCAGGGTTTGCACAAAATAACTACACATTATTCTATTACTTACGGCATGATGGAGCCACAGTTTAAGAACATGACATAATACATGAACATAATTTACAGTAAGCACATATATGAACAGGATGGCATTCCATGAGTTGTAATGGAAGAAATCCATACATTAACAGGGTGCCTTATACAAGATACCAGTGCTATATTACCATTAACTCTGTTTCTGCTGATATGTGTTCAAATCAAGGAGGACAGGGAAGGAGGCGTGCATGGTACAATGCACCTGCAACAGTTAGATAGCATTTTACCAGCATTACTCTGACCTCCATGAAATTTAGATTTGACTGTAAGCAAGATATTGCATGCATCAATGGTAGCATGTTTGTTGAAGTTGGATTTGGCTGTGACTCATTCTCATAACATTGAAGAAGAGTTTGAAGTAAAGTAAGTATGTTACAGTGTTTTAATTTGTTGGAGGAAAGTGAAGTAAAGGGATATTTTAAGAATTTAACAATTTCTACCTTATAGCAGAGTAAGCTATATTGAAAGCTTGAAATGAGCCTTTGAAAGCAATCCACTTGTTGGGAATGGAGGTATCAGTAGGTTGATTACTTTGAAAAAATCCCTGAATAAAAGCAGTAGCTTCAGTTGTAAAATTATTTTCAGATAATAGGGTATTTGTTTTATCTTTTAGGTCAGTTTTGGAGTCCGTACAATATAAATAAAAAAGGAGCACATTACTGGTGCATGATCAGAAATACAAATAGATCTTATTTCTGATGATTGTAAAGAAGGGAGGAAGGATTTTGTAAACTTAAATATAATCAATTCTGGACATTGGGTGATGGACATTGGAGAAAAAAGTTAATCCACACTTTTCAGGATTGCTACTTTTCCAAACATCAAATAATGATTGAGAGGTGATGGCTGATTGCAATTGGGTTTTGGTAGAGACTCGGAGCAGCAATCTGTAGGATCCCGGTATCATACTTGGGAGGACTGTAAAATAACAAAGAAGCATGAGCGGTAAAGCCATTCCCTTTTTTTAAATGAGAAAAATACGACTAACAGGCATTAGACGACTTATTATTTTAAGACACATTAGTAAAACGCTTGTCCTTCTTCTAATACCTTACATGCTGGCACTTGAACCTTTCTTGAGGAAATCTAGAAATACGATATGTAACAACTACTAAAATTATGGGACTAACAGAGATAATCGGAAGTGGCAATCCGACTGGACTTCAGAATTAATTTTGATAGACATCCTTCCCATTTTTTTGGTCTGCCGATATAAAGCATTATCTTCATTCCCTGGTCTTCGAAAAAGTGGGAGCGGATATCTGTATAGGTCCTGAGGAAGGTGGTATTGACATCTTTTATCCAACCGAAATGCGCGTCGACCTTGCGTGGAACCCTGTATTTTTACTGTGGTTTCCTATTGTGGCAGGAATATTTCTGACAATAATTCCTACTGAACTGTGTACAGATTTGGTGTGGTTGTGTATGGTATGAAAGTGGTGGAATGAATGTAAGATGAATGTTTCTGTGCAATTTGAACCAGGGTATTATTTTTATAAAATAAAAAGGAAACATGAAATGATTATATGTGTTACTGTTGTATTTTGACAAGAGTTGAAAGAAATGTAATCTATGTTTGAAGGAAAGTAATTATAGGCTATAAGGGAAACATCTTATGTGGGATGGCTGATTGCAATGCCTTGTGAGATTTGCCAGGTTTAAATTTACCTTTATACTTCCTGTCCTTATGGGGGTCCAACCATTGGGTAAAGTCACCTTCTAAAAGTATGTTAGAGTTACCAATATTAGCATATTTTCCTTAATAATATGCCAAAAATCAAGATCTCAGTTGACTGGGCTATAGATAATAAATAAGTAAATATGTATAATATGAATAATGGCTTTAACCAATACTCATCGAGCATTAGTATGACATTCAGTTGATACAATTTGTGCGTTCAATACTTTATGACAGAGAATAGCAGCACCACCATTGCAATCAATATCTGGAGGGAAAAAACCTGAACAACCCATTGTTGTTTCAATGTAAGCAATTCAACATCATTACAGTGAGTCTGCTATAAGAAGGGAATTTGGGAGTAAAACCTAGGCAAATGAGACACCCAAGTCAATGAACATTGCACAAGACAACATTAAATGTATTGAAGACACAGGAAGTAGGGAACAGGAACATGCATGACAAGCTGCAAAAATGGGAAGGTTACCAAAATGACACTACATATGAAAAACAGCATGAAGCATGACTGATGCAACATAATTATGTTACATGAACATTGAGCACTCACATAATAGAGGTAAAGAGAAGAGGACAGAAAGAAGAAAGGGAATATAGATGTGCAAAAGAAAAGACAGATGAAGGATAGAAATCCAGATCTGAAAAGAAGAGTATTGAAAAATAGCTATGACGTGACAACACCGTAACATGGACAACATCGGAAAATAAGAAAAATTAAAATTAAGTAGAAAAAAGCTATGTATTTAAAACATTTTTGGAATAAAAAAACAACCAAGTGCAATACATAATGCTAAGATTTCTGAATATTAGTGTCCATGGGGTGAGATGAAATGGTTTGAAAAACATTTTTCATTTAACAGGATCATCCAAAGAGCGTGACATGCTTTCATAAGTGATTTTACATAGGCAAAGATGAAGGATGCTGTAGTGGACATTCAGCTGTCTTATTAGAGCTCGTAGGGCAAGGAACTCCTTTCGTCTGGCATTAGTGGCATTAGAGAGGTCTTGAAAAATGAAGATATTGTGGCAAGACCAGACAAGAATACGTTTTTCTTAAGTGGCTTTCAAGACATGAAGACGTCCGTGAATTCAAGGAAGAGCATAATGATTCATCTAAGTTTAGAAGAGTGAGGATGGGGAAGACCTAGGTGATGTGCCCATTAAATATTTAGCGGAGGAGTAGTAGGAATTCCAAGAAGATCTGGGAGAAATTTCTTCAGGAATTTATCAAGTCTGTACATTCAAGAGCTTCGAGCAGACCAGATAGACGAAGGTTGTTGTGTTGATTCCTGTTTTCAAGATTCTCTGCATGCAGTTTGAGTTTTAGGATTTCCTGCTCAAGAAAAGGAATCTTGGTAACCACATCATGAAGAGAGCAAACATGCTGTTCCATTTTGACCATTTTGCCCTCTATAATGAGCCAGAGGTCCTCAGTTTGCTGAAGCTTTTCATTAGTAGCACACATAAAAGGTTTTAATCCCCTTAACTCATCAGGAATGGTGTCCAGACCTGGATTATGAGAGGACATAATAGGTGATAGAGGATAATTTCTTATGTTTTGGTTCAAGTAGATGTGGTCTTCGTAGATGCAAGGAGGTCACTGGCCATCTTGACGTAGTGAACTGTGTGACCAGAAGTAGACTTAATACATTTTGTTCTGTCCATATAACAAATAATGATTTAAGCTTAGTTTGGGAGTAGGAAAAGGATTATAGGGCCAGATTAGGTAGCACAATACCAGTCGGTAACGGCCGAAATCACAGAATTTCGTCCGTTACCGACCGGTATTGGGCTTTTGAGATGTAGGAGGCAGGTTTTAGGATTCGGTAATTTACCGAATGGTAATTTAAGGAATCGGTAACCTGATGTTTTTAAATTAGTGTTCTGGCAAACAAAAGTACCATGACTGCAGATGCCTGCGTGTGGCACAGTAGGGAGAGATTACAGTAGTATGAATTTTATGTTCAAATTACTGGACAGCACAAAAATATGATGTATGGTTTGCCGAATTAATCTCAGCCACATGTAACTACTCTGGAAAACATGTCAGTCCATTGCTTTTAGCTTGTCTGTACCTTTATTAGATGAAAATCAACCATATCCAAATCTATCTGGCCCTTTTTAGGTCTCGTCTGAGCCAGCGCATGAGCTACTAATCTCGAGACATTTAGTAAAAGAGGCTTTTGGAAGTGCTACCAAAGAGGCCAAGCGGCCACCAGCTTGCGATTACGTGCACAAATGCGCGCCTCGGTCCGTCTCTGCTTTCACTTTTGGTGCTGCGCGCGATGCTGCATCTGCTTTCACTTTTGGCGCTGCGCGCATGATACTACATTTGCTTACACTTTTTCCATATTGCCGCCCCCTCCAAACGTTCATAGAAAAAAAATCTATTTATTTACTTACTATAATTGCGGAACCCGCGCTTTAGTTTTAATGTTAAAAGTAAAGCGCGGGTGCTGCGATTATAGCAAAAGTAAAGGAATAGATTATTTTTTTTATTTTTATACTTTTGCTATAATCACGGCACCCGCGCTTTACTTTTAACATTACAAGTAAAGAGCGGATGCTGTGATTATAGCAAAAGTAAAGAAATAGAAAAAAAATCTATTTCTTTCCTTTTGCTATTATCGTGGCACCCGCGCTTTACTTTTAACATTAAAAGTAAAGCGCAGGTGCCGCGATTATAGCAAAAGTAAAATAATTAGATTTTTCCATTCCATTACTTCGGAGCAGATGCCGAGAAGGAACGAAATAACGTTGAGGTGTTAATGCTCCGTTTGTTTCCAGGAGGAAATAGTTTATACTGAAGATGTCTTTGCTTCCCCAATTCGCATGCGCCCATTTCAAGGGCTCTAGCTACACGATAAGGGTTCAGCCTATCGACCTGCAGAATGCGCACTGGTGTCAGCAGCAAAACTCATTGGCCTGTCTTACCGAGGGAGCTCGAGGTGTCTAACAGGTGAACTGATTACTTCCGTGTGTGGTGCAGCTCTGATAGACATTATCCTGACAGCGGCAGATAGTTGGATTCCAAACCTTTAACCGTCTGGTCCAACACCTTCCTTGCAAAAAGACTTGGTGACTCCCAACATTCCCCGCCCCCTCCATCCAGGAAGCACATTGTGGGGGTTCACTTTGCATTGCTGCACCGTACAGTTCGTGGATTCATAAGGAGCTCAATGATCCTGCAATTCCCTCAGGCTTGCCATTACCTCTTTACCTACATTTTTGTTTGTAAGGTCATGTTTTTTATTTTTGTCCTACGCCTTTATCTGATTGCATCTTTCCCCATATGCACATTGTTTTATGGCTCTCGCATTCATGCCTTCCCTTTGCTTGTAGTCTGCTCTGCAGTAGAGGTCATACTATTAAATCGACCTAAATCAAGGCTGGCCCAGGCAGGTAGACCTGGTGGGTGTGAGGCCCCCATTCAAAGCACCTCGACCTGGCTTTGGTTGAATTTCTGTACATGATGCATGGAGAGCGCATTTATTCTATGTAGTAGTTTCAGAGGTAAGTAAAACGTTGGGTTTTGAGCCATATAACAGTTATATACAGCACCGATTTCTAAGTCCCAATAGCAATGTTCATTGTCAGCCACATAAATGGTGCTCTTATTATGAACCTCGCAAGCATGAAAGGCTGGGTGGACCTGTCAGGATCCAACCCTGTCACAGCAGGATGTCCACAGACCTGCGTTGTAAGTGACGTTCTCACTGAGTTACCTTCTGGCTTTCTGCACTGCCGACTATGCTTGTGTTCCTTCCTTGCACCTTTCATTGACATGTTTCCAGTTTCTATTTTTGCACCAGAGATTGACAGTTTTGTGAGACCCGGTACCTTCAGTTCCAACCACTATTGTGTTGATTAGCAGTTACCTGCCTGATTCCAGCTCGGCTGGTGATACAGCCACAGCCTTCTGCCGACCCTGGTGGGGTGATTTGAGGGTTCGTTTGTCAAATAGCTTGGATGCCTCATCAGGGTAAGTAAGCGCTATATACATGCAATTACAATACTGTAAATAACTTCATACAACATGCACAGTACCGAGTATGGCCGACAGGTGGGCGCACTGCCCTCAGCTCTTCCTTCTCCTCCTGGCCTTGCATGAGTTTTGCTAGGAGCTACTGGCACATGGTACCAGTTGCATAAGCCTGAAGTCACGTGCCACGACCTCTCAGAAAGGTATGCTGCCTCGGGCACGAGGCACAGTGTGGTCCTCTTTTACTTCATGCTGGAGATCTTCAAACAGCTGGTCCCTAACTTCCTACATTCTCTGCCCAAGTACTCTGGCAGCCCCCATTTTCTTCCAACACCCTAACTTTCAGCTCAGCCGGTAAGCTTGGGACAGTACTTAATTTGTAAACAAGCATTGGCATAGCCAATAGGTCTCGCTTTTGGGACCTTATAAGTATTTAGTTATGCAACACAATATCCTTGTGCAACAACATCAACTGTTACATGGCTAAACATTTATAAGGTCCTCTCCACCTCATTAGGCCTCCGCAGCGAGGTGTAATTTGTGTCCTTGCAAGCTGAGGACATACACACCACTAGGCTTTTCACTCCTTCTTAAGAAGACTCCCATACGCAGCAGAAAAAGTGATGCATATAATGCTTGAATTAACCTCAGCTGTAGGTACATTTTCTGGGCCACATTCCATACCATTGTTTTGTTGCTTTAGTATTCAAGCTGCACTTCACTGGCGAGGCCCAATGAGGTTGAAACAATTACTTGTCTTCCTATCCTCAGTGGACCTGGCATGGCAGTTTAGGCTGGACTGTTCCTATTGGACCAGAACCAAATCTGCTTTGCATTTGACTGATCTTTTTCAGGAATAGCATTGTATTCAAAAATAGACTGCAACATAGCCCGAGCCAGAGATTTTGCAAGCCTTTCTTTCACCTTTGTGTTTCTGTCTTCAATAGACCGGCACAATATACTGATGATAGTAGAATATAGCATTTGGCGGTTATGCTGGGACCTTTTGAACACGAGGAGGTACAATCTCATTGCTCCTATTCTGGTCACTCTGGTCATTCTGAAACAACTCCCAAGTTAGGGAAGGAGTATTTTCAACTAGCGTGAATTACTCATAAAACACTCCATTCTACAACTCTGAAGCTCTCAGACACTTCTTCTAAAAATGTTATCCTTGGAACATAATAAAACACTACTCCGTACAAATAACCAAGGCACTATGTCTGTAAATATGTGTATTATTTTTGATCATTTCTAGCAGTTATTACTTCCACTTAATATGCAGATTTCTTATAAAGCACCGTTTTCATACAATGTTTTTGTTTCTTCATTATATGCATTATTGATCTGGTAACCACCGGTTTATGTTAAGTCTTCTTTCACCCACTGGGCATGGTCTGTGCTATAGGACGCTGCCAATAAATAAAAATAACGCTTACAGCTTGACAAAGGTACAATTTATTGAGGCACATCTCTTCAGAGAGTTTATTGGTCAGTGCTTAGTAGAGCTACAGGAGACAAAACACTTAAAAGAATTCAATGGAATAAAGTGCCTTAGAGTTTGTCAGCGTTTATCACAAGTAAGTGTCAATGAGGTATAAGACCTAATAGTATTCAACAGCGTGTAATGCTTATTAGAGCGGCTCACTGTACCTACTGAAATGTTAACAACAGAAAAAGTATTTCCTTCTCCTCTTAGGGGATTTACACTCTTCTACAAATCCCGATCCTGCCACAAACTCCCTTTAGGGCACGGAACACGGCTTCCCCTATAATGCTATTTGAGCAATATGAGGGTTTTTGGCCGCACACTTCACCAGGTAAAACGTGGTGCAAGTTGTGTGGGCAAGAAGTGAGACCTCTTACTTTGTAAAACTTAGAATGGTGAAGACCCTGCACAATTAGTGCATGGTCCACTTCGTGGGTTCCACGACTCGTGTGGGTCCCCAAATTGACCACCTGCTGAATGGCATCCCCTGCACTATCAATATTTCCCAGATGCGCAATTTACACCCAGAATTCGGCAAGGGTAGGGTCAGAACTCGAAATGAGGCTCTTCTCATTTTCAGATGAACGTGGACTTTAAAATAAACTCTGTCTTCCTCTCCCATTTAATTCCCCTCCCCTTTTAACACACCATGATCGACCATAGCTGTCTTTCTGGGTTGTGGTGCTTCCATGATGTATTTGAGTGTTGCTCTGCAATGCTAGATTTAGATTTCATTGGTAATATTTGTGTTATGATTTTTGCCCATACTTCATCTATTAGCAGTTGTATATAGTGGGAACTTGGTCGTGTAGGCAACAGAGCTTTTTGCATTAGAGTTACAGGTTAGAAGATGGAGTTGGTAAATATATTAAGAATAGAAACAGGTGACAGCAGCATATGAAATATGCGATCATTTAACAGATAATCACAAAATGTATACATACGGAAAAATCCAGTATAACCTATACACGTAGAAGAAGACCAGACTTATATACATTTGGATAATATGTTAATGTGTACATGCATGAAATTTAGCAGTAAGGTAATTACGTTTCCTGAAATAATGGTACAGGGCATATACCTGTTTCTTTTTACAATTTTTATTGGGTTTTTACAGACATATAAAACAGTTAACATTTAATAAGAGGATGTGGTGTTGGCACAACATGTCAGCTCTGTTTTTTTAGATGTCTCATTGGAAGAGGCTGTGCTGATGGCTGATGGAATAGTGTTCCAGACCCTGGAGGCAGTTACAATGAAGGTTTGCTGTCAGGCATGTCAGAGGTTTTTGCAGGGCCTGGGTAAAAAAAAAATGAAAAATGTGTTGCCCCATATAGCACGAACACTTGTTTCAAAGGTTAAAAAAAATCTTCATGGAATGAGAAAACATGACATATCACTTTGCACTTTCTAGTGGTATAGCTTTTTTAACTTCGTCATCATTAATAAACATAGCAGGCTTGCTTCAAAAGCTCAAAGTGAATTTTGCTGAAAGATTACAGAACCCTGATAAAGTGCAGGGCCTGCAGAATAATACTCCTGTGCTCCCCTTTCTGGCAGCCGTGATTGCTTTAGTATTTTTATTTTATTGAATAAAGAGACTTTAAGACGAAGATGACCAGCCCTCTGAAGTTGGCAGTTGCCACCCTAGATGGTCAGTTTCTTGGCTGCGTTAGTATCGGAGTTATATGTTATGCAGGCTAGTTAGCATATACGTTTTGGCTCAAAACCAGTTCAGTGTTATCTGACTTCAGTAGATATGTTTAAAAAAGTTTAAGCCTTTCTCCAGCCTCACCTCTGTGCAAGATGGCTGTGAAAGGGGCTCACTGTAACTTGTCAAATCCTGCAAATAGGGATTCTCCAAAGTCTAGAGTTTAACGTGTCTGGGATTAAACAACGTACTTTAAGTCCTCTTCCAGGTTGTAAGACTTGGTACCATATAGAAGCCTAGAGTTCTATTGCACATTTTTGGCCAATGCGTTGGTACGCTTTTTTGTGTTCAAGTTTTTGTTTAGAAGAAGCAGAGGGATAAAGGTTAACCCACACTGCTGGGTTGGGAGTTTAGCACAGTCAGTGAGTTGAGTTTTGCTTGAACCCAGATGGTCGAACTTTACTTGGCGCTCAAGAGGCACTAGTTTTAAGCTTGCTGTGTTTGAGATGATGTAGCATCATCCTTGATTGGATTTCAGTCACCACCTCGCCAACATGTCATATAGGGCTATGGATTCTGGAGGCTTTTGGATCAGTTTAAGCTCCGGGTGCACTGCCCGTTTATGCGCACACAATAAAGAATTGCTATTATCTTAGGTGCAAATCGGCGAGTGGAGAAACCTTTAACCACTCAGATTGAGTAGACAAAACTACCTCTTATTTGACAGACTTGGTTGCCGATGCACTCAAAACAGTAAATACATTGTTAAGTAACAATACAAAGGCATTTTAGCAACAAATGACAGAAGTGTTTCAACAAAAACTCTCATGAAGGGTGAATCGTGGAGTCTTTAATGCAGTATACAGCCAGCCGACACGTGTTTCATCGCACTTGCGATTCCTCAGGGCTAGAAGGCTGTGTCAAAGTCAGAAGGTCGCTCAGCTGGTGATAGTTCCGACCCAGCCGGGCCCGTGACCGAAGATACTCGGTATGAGTATATGCGATGAGAAGTAAGGTTCTGTAACTATTGGGCGGTATCGAATCTTGTTTTGTGCCGAGTATGGCTCTGAAAAACGGGAAGCCCCAAGCTGTATCAAGCTGTAGAGCGGCGTGTAGCGCGTCCGGACCCCCGAGCTGTGTTCCTGTTTGGACTTTAAGTCCTCTTCCAGGTTGTAAGCCTTGGTACCATATAGAAGCCTAGAGTTCTATTGCACATTTTTGGCCAATGCGTTGGTACCCTTTTTTGTGTTCAAGTTTTTGTTTAGAAGAAGCAGAGGGATAAAGGTTAACCCACACTGCTGGGTTGGGAGTTTAGCACAGTCAGTGAGTTGAGTTTTGCTTGAACCCAGATGGTCGAAGTTTACTTGGCGCTCAAGAGGCACTAGTTTTAAGCTTGCTGTGTTTGAGATGATGTAGCATCATCCTTGATTGGATTTCAGTCACCACCTCGCCAACATGTCATATAGGGCCATATGTATCATACTTCCGTTTTGCGAATTCCAAATAGCGAATTTTAAGGAATTGCTATTTGGAATTCGCAAAATGGTATGTATGTACAAAATCGCTATTTAATAGCGATTCCTTACCATTCCAAATTTGCGATTAGCAAATTGCTAATCGCAAATTACCCATTCATTTCTATTGGCCAGGAGGCCCATAGGAATGAAGGGGCAATTTGCGATTAGCAATTCGCTAATCGCAAATTAGGAATTTTTTCAAGGGTGCAGGGGTGTCTCAAGAACACCCTGCTGCACCCCTGAAAAAGACCTTTGGGGGCATATGGCGCACATATGGGCGTCATATGGCACCTTTTGTTTTTAGGAAAAAAGATTTTTGAAAAGAATTCGCAAATTACCACCAACTACAAGTTGGTGGTAATTTGCGAATACTTAATGGCATTTTTTGAATATTTTTTGTTTGATACATTGCATTTAAGAAATCGTAAAATTTGCGATTCCTTAAGTGCAATCGCAAAATAAGGAATTGCAAATTTTGCTATTCCTTATTTTGCATCAAACATGTTTGATACATACCATTTGTCTAATTAGCATTCGCAAAGGCCGAAATTCGCAGAATTTCGGCCTTTCCGAATGCTAATTAGCTTGATACATATGGCCCTATTGGGAGAGGAACTAGAGCTTTGGGAAATGCCTTAGTTGGTCATTGCCGCGTTCGATAGCGAGTATGCCTATACTATGCACCAACATCAGTTTTCAAGCTAAAATGAGATCACTGTACCCTTGTTGCCATATTTTATATCCTCATAAGGCTTTCGATTTCATCTCTGAACTAACAGTGCAGAACCTATTGCACATCTAGTTGTGAACAGGAGGTATTTGGGATCTGCGTTTTGAGCCTGAAGAACTTTACAGATATTGAGTGTATAGCACTCTGTCCGATGTATGAAAGTATACATTAACTTTTGGTTTAACACCATAACTTTAAATCACAAAATGGGTGCCTCAGCAGCATTACCCAAATTCCATTTGAATTCTGAAGGTGTGATGGGGTCTTGACTCACAGGTTTTTAGTTCCTCGTGTACTGCACCTCTGAAAAAACCAAAAAGAAAAACCTTCACTCAATATCCGCACACATCACATCAATTGTAGGGCAGTTCCTATCCTAACACCCACCTTTTGAAGTGTGGATTTAACTCAACTTCGGTTATATTCCTTTCCACTGCTGAGCATTCAGATGCCATTCAATTTTCAGTTAGCACCATACAATAGAATCATTGATTTGTGACTAGAATCGCAAATAGACCCAGAAGGGTTGGATTGACCTCAGAAGTTCAAGTGAACGTCCAATGCGCATCGGAGTTATTCTCCTTACTTCTTAGTTCATTTTATATCAATATATTGAAAATCTGTTTTAGATTTGACCCTGCATCGACTGCTCGAATTTAAAGCAAGAGTAATATTGGGTAAACCAATTTACTTTCATTTCTAAGACATAGTGAAACATACATTGTGAATCGTAATTCTTAATGTGGCACAAGTTCTTCTTGTGATGCTAAATTTGAATCAGTTTTACTTTATCTACAAAACTGTTCAAAAGGCACTCGAACAAGCAGTGTGAAAAACACCAGAGCCTGTTCACATAAATGTCCTTGAACTGCATCTATGCCTGGCCGTATCAGCTCACCTTCTGCACATATACAGAATGAAGTTCAAAAGTTTAGGAAAGGGGGTGGGTTTCTTGTTTCCCATCACAGGTTAGACGTGTTTCTCTTGGAGAGGGCACAGCTTTGGTTGGAGTACACACAGCCGCGCGTTTGAGGTGTTTTCTCAGCTGTGGTGCTGTCGTCTTGTCTTCAGATGTTCCCTTGTAATTAAAAGGATGTGACAAGTGTGTACATTCCTGCAATCGGAACCAATTATGAGGATGCTGGTGCTGGGTTCGCAGGCTCTGCAGCTCTTTTTTATCGCTTTCACTGCCTGCTGGAAGAGCTCGCCTCCTAAACCAGGCTTGAATGAGGGCACTTGGAAAGGTTTCAGGAGATGATAGGGTTACCAGGCATATCTGCCTTCACTGCTGCAGGATCCCAAGGAGCAACGAACAGGAACAGCCTGCTACTTCAGGAGTAACTGAGAGAGAGAGTGCAGTGAGGAAAGTCTTTCTTTTTTCAACCCCCCTGGGTGATTCTTTCCCCAGGATTTCAAGCATACCACAGCTTCTTTACATCTATGTCATACCTAGATGACATAACATTGGGTGCACTGAGAAGAATAGCTCACAGAAAAGGTCTTCTGAATATTTATCAAGTCTCCTACTCCCAGCTTGCAATACAGTACAGAAGTTCTGCCAGAAGAAGTGAAGAACACCAACACGACTGCACTAGAGAGCCATGCATAGATCCCTGGCCCCATGCAGCCACTGCGTGCCAATCATTGCAGCACAGAGGGATGGAAGCACACACACCCACTGACAGATATTAGGTGGGCCGGGGCCTCCAAACAAGCTTCCAGATTCCAACAACACAGGCATGCTCTGGCTTCAGACTGCCCTTGTCAAAGACTGCACCCTGCAAACTATGCCCATGGCTATTCGAATGAACTGATTAGCCTTTATTGCACAGTAGCTCAGATTGCTGATGAATGATTATGCATCCTGTTCCAGGTGTGCACAAAGCACAACGGATAGTGCAAGGATAGACGACGTTTGATGAAACATGAGTTCAGTTGACCTAACATAAGCTGACAATAATTGGAATTATCTATGATACACCTTTAAATGTGTGCACTTTCCACCAACAGCAACAAAGATTTACTTGTGGTTTTAAAAGTGGTCAGTGAGACTCCGAGGCAGTTGGGTGTTGTGTACCCAAACAAGCAATGGTAAAGCCAATAATTCTTGCCTGCAGCGAGAGCTACTGACTTTGTCTATTTCTTTAGCCATGTTGTACTGCAGTGCGGCTGCTGTGCAGCATCTCTTAAAGTTAGAGAAAAATGTGCTATGACGCGGCCAGTGCGGGGCAGTGATCTGTTTTCTCAGTCTGGGTTTATTCTGTACCTTCATGAAAAAAAAATTCAGGAGCAAATTACAATCAAACCTATTCAGTAAACGTAAGCCAGAAAGAAACTAAAACGAATAATAACCACATCCATAAAACTGTGCGAGGGATGTAATTTAGTTTAAGTGTTCCGAGGTTTTCAAAAGCAAGAAGGATCATGAGTCCTAGGGGTGGGCGGAGTTCACATAATCCTACCACGTCGAATTACGCAGAGTGAAAAAAGAGCTCCACTACACTAAGCGGAGTACCACGCGCCGGTGGAGTTTTCCGGTGCGCCTGTTCACGTTGTGTTAGGAACACGGAGTGCATCTGCACACTTCAAAATCACGTGCAAATGGCACCACGCAATTCTCAAGTGTGTTCCTGCATTCTAAATCACACGCAAAGAGCACCATGAGGTCATCATGGGCTCTGCCATCTTATTTGTCTGCTCTCCGTTATGATGCTGGGCCTAAATTTTATCTGTCCTTAACCTTTGTAATCCTCCTCCTTTATTACTTTTCTACCCTTAATTATTTTGATATAATAGCGTGTGTATTTTACGTTTTTCTGTAAATTTCTTCATGCTTTTGTGACTTTTTGACTTTTTTCCCCTTCTTTCCTTAATTCTTTCTCCTTTACTTTCTCTGCCGTTTCCTTCTTATTTCTACCCCATGCAGCTTTATAGCAGAGGGACGACTTCCTTGCGGGAGCCATCAGCGATCAGGTGTACAGCCCTGGGCAATCTTTGGAGAGGAGGAGGTGGCAGCACTAGTTATTTTGTGCAGTGTAACCTCCCCTCTATGCTGGCAGTGGGCCCGGTAGTGACTACCCCCGGTGAGAGTGTCAATGGCGCTAATGGACAGTTGGCCAGTGCGTGCGGGGAACCAGCCAGGTTCAGTGCACTGCCGAGCAGCTGACGCATCGCTGGGGGGACATTCTGGACCGAAAACAGGACCTGCTCGACCTGCAGGCATTGTGATTCTGGGGCTATGTGAGTTTTCATTATTTGTTGTGTTTGTGTTTTACAATGCAAAATGTTTTTTAGCATGCAGCTCACACTTAGAGATAAGTTACATTTAGTTTATGCTGGTATATAATTGTGTGATCCAGTTTCTAGTTTCTTCTAGGCAGGTGTTCAACACTTCCTAATCGCACTCATCAGGCACTCACTCTGAATAATTAAGACTGTTTCCTGTCACTATCATAAATAAGTGAGTATTGCATTCTTTCTGTGACTTTGTTTATGTAGCTCGTACAGTACCAGATTATTTAATTGAATTCACAGTGATGTGAAGTATGCATCTATGCATTGCAAAAAAGGTTTGACTGAATTGGTCCACCAAGGGTGTTGAGAAATGGGATAAGAATCAAAGATTATTCACTGCAATGCATTCGTTCAAATGTATTTTTATGAAGGAAATTTAGAATATGGATTTAACGAGAGTCGATAGACTCGAGTTGAAACTAGTGGTACTGTAGGTGATCTGTTTTAGTAAAGGATGTGACTGCGTTTTCTTTTCATAAAACATTTTATGTATATTATTAATAGAATCACAAATCTATTTTTATTTATAATCTTTATTTCTTTCATCAGAACCCAAGGGCAAGAAGAGGGACCTTTCTGAGGGTCTGGGAGAAGCTGGTCAGCACTTTGACTGAATAAGACAAAGATGATGAATCAATGATCTGTGTAGTGACCCTTCTATTATATATTAAAAAAATAGGGGTGGGCGGAATTTGCGCAGGTGCATTCCGCAAACTTCCACGAAACAGCACGAAATCTCCGCGAACATGCGGAATTTCACGTGCTCGCTGAGATTTTGCTGTGTCCGTTGTTGTAATCTATGCAGGCTAATCTACTGGCTAATCAGTAAGTGCTACCTCGTTGGGTAGATGTATAGTGCTTTTTCCTACACTACAGCTGCATAAAGGGACAGAAGAGTTGTCTCCCAGTGACCATATATGTCTGTAACTTTGTCACCGTGCCGAAAGTCACCGCAGTCCCTTGAGTGAGCTGTCCATCATAGTAGGGAAATGGTGGGAAGACGTTGCATACCGCTAGTGTGTGTGGGGCGGGGCTTCTATGCGAGTTCACATGCTTCTTGATTATAAAGGGTCAAAGACCGATCAGAGCAGCAGATGAGGGGAAAGCAGCCTCCAGGTCACATGACCTACACGGGGATTGCGCTTGAGAAACTCATGGATGCAAAGACCTCCATCAAGGACTACAGCTAGTTGTAGACGGTAGATATGGGGAGAAAGCACACATGCCTAGCCTCGACAGTGCTCACAAATTTTTTGGGCTGATTAATGCATACCGCTAGTGTGTGTGGGGCGGGGCCGAATGGGTGGGGCTTTTATGCGAGTTCACATGCCTCTTGATTATAAAGGGTCAGAGACCGATCAGAGCAGCAGATGAGGGGAAAGCAGCCTACTGGTCACAGGAACTACACAGGGATTGCGCTCAAGAAACTCATGGATGCAAAGACCTCCATCAAGGACTACAGCTAATTGTAGATGGTAGATATGGGGAGAAAGCACACCTGCCAATCAGAGCAGTAGATGAGAAGAAAGCAGCCTTTTGGTCACATCCTGGTGAGGCTTAATTACCGCATGCATGCCCCCAAATTCCATTCAGTCGCGGATGTTTCGACATTTTCACGTTCCGTGCAGAACATGGAACTGCCGAAATTTTGCAAGTTCCGCAAGCCTATTAAAAAAGCTGTACCTTACCTGTGTAATCCCTGTACCCTACTCCTTGCAGTAGAGACAATGAAGTTTCCTCTCCTTGGTTACGGCCCAGCAAATTAATTTGTTGGAAGTATGTGGTGACGGGTGAGGCCACAGAGTAAAGTGGAAGTAAGTCCATGATTTGATATCAAGTTTGGCATAGGGGATACACAGTGACAGAATTGCCAAATAAAATCTATATAGCTTGTTTTTTACCTGTAGTGCAGTCCATTAGATTCATTGTCCTCAACATCTACTTACGACAGATAGGATAATATATTAATATCCTCATTTCATACGCGAGATGTCTGACATGGTCTCTTATTTATTATTCATCTGCCTTTCTGGAGACATGGTAGAAAGAAAAAAGCATTTGGTGAAGAGCAGGTGTGTTGAACTAAAAATTAGATAATTGTCAAATACAGATACAGACAGTAGCAAACTAGCCAACGCTCTGGCTAGCAATGTGCATGGCTTCATTATTTTAGCATCACACACAACTTGTGCTCCATATAGTGCAGAATGCCAAATTCATTAATGAGAAGTCATTTATTTTTCAACTCAAAGTGTCTGACTCTGTAGTTACTTGAAAAGCCCTTAGAAGAAAAAAACTAAGCAAATCACTTTTTTTTAATCCTATGATGTTTTTCTTTGCCTTTTATTACTTTTCTGCCACACAGTCAATGTTTTTGTATGTTTGGCAACATGTGCGGGTAAAACACAAAAGTGGCTCACCTAATCATAATCACGCCACAGAAATTCCAATGGCAAATGTTTATGCAGAGAATTGTTAGCAATTTGTCTTTTTTTTTCTCTTCATAGCTTTTCCTGCTGGTCCAGTTTGACCACCCACCATGCAGGAGATAGCAGCCTGTTTGCAGCAGCAGATGCTGGAGCATATCCAGCTGGAATACCGGCAGATGGTGGTCCTGGAAGAGGAAGAAAACAACACACAACAACTAGGGCCCAGTGCAGCCGGTCTCCCGTAGCCTCCACCTCCCAGTCATCCAATCGCCGGCACCGCCGCCAGCCAACGTTTGCCACCCCCACAACACTGACAACAGGCCATTGCTGCATCAATATTGCAACGGCTAGACACCATCAAGGGCCAGCTCACCATGATGGAGCAGAGCCTGGACCAGCTCCAGACCGACATTCATAATGCCCTCTTCTAGCGCTTTTAAAAATGTCTTGTTTTGGTGGGAGGGATTTGTTGTTTGTTGGGGCTGGGTAGAGAGGGTGGGAAGGGAGTTGGGACTGGAGAGACATTATCTTGCACATTTAGAGTTTTGGGGCTTGGGTCAGTTCTGTTTGGGGAGAGGGGTAGAAATTTTGTTTGGTGGAGAGTGTCGGTTTCCATGTAAAGACATAGAGGGTAAACTATTTTAATCAATCAAAATTTATGCCTGAAGTAGTTTTTTAAATGTTTACTTGTCCTACTGCCTTTTTTTTTACACAACCTGTTTATATGCTTGTAACTTAAGAGACAGTGTAGCACTTAGTTATAGAGTCTAGACTTATACTTCTCTAACTATCTTTGATATAGTATGATGACATATTGTGTACAGCTATCTAGATAAACAACTGTAGCAGTTAGTTACTTTTTTACTAAGATACATTTCATCTATACTAGTAGTCTTACCTGAGTATACATACAGCAATAACAGGAGAGGCATCACAACTTTGCAAGCGAGGTCCCACTTCAAGTTCCACCCATGTGAGCTCCATCTGTAGGATTGAGCTGAATTATTGATTATCCATTGTAGGTCACTAAATGGAAGTAGAAAGACTGAGTTAGTGGGTTAAATATTTATCAAAGACTTACAAAGAATTTACACCACCTGAGTAGTAGGTGATGACAGAATAAGAATGTCTGATTGTGCTAAAATAAACAAAATTAGAAATACTATTAAGATTTGGCTAATGTGGAGCTAGCAGTATTATTTGTGAAATCCTCAAGTTATAAAAAATGGACTCAAAGTCTGGAGTGAACATGCTTAGGTTTGACATTTTTGATTAGGCAACACAAGGCCCGAATGATGATGCTTATGACTGATGTTATTTATTCTATATTTAAATTATAGATAACATTTGATGCATGGGTTGTTAATGGGCTAGTGTGGGCTACTGCTTAGAAGATTCTACAGTAAGTTGGTGTTGTTTTCACCATATCAGTCGCACCAAGTCTGTGATCAATTGATGGTATAATTTAAGTCACACCTCAATAAATCACAAAGCTTGGGGAAAGAGGGTTAGGGGTTTGATAAATGGATGGGTAAGGGTTTTTGGGGAAAGGTTTGACAAAGAAAAGCACTACAACACAAGGACAGCATTAAGCTGGGCAATAAGCAGCAGCACATCATTAACCATCAATCTGTTGTTAGAAGTAAACAAAGCAATGATTATGTCAGTACAAATAAATGTATTGCAAAACAGTCATTCTGCCCCTGAGTCCCAAGTTATCAGATATCTAAATGTTCTGTCTTCTAGGTTGGGCAGTGAACCCACTCACCCACTTCTCTTAAAATGATTGTTAAAAGAAAAATGATACGGTATTGCAAAATTGGGTGGTGCATCTGCATTTTCCTTTGCAATGCCCACTCTTTGGTGCCTGTCCGCACTGGTGCAGTAGGTAGGGAGGTGTGGTGTTAAGCTCCTCTAGCTTTCCCCTTTTGTTCATGAAGGAGACTATAAGAAGGCCTTCAGAATGAAAAAGCGAAACTGTGTTTTAGAGTCAAGGAGAAGGATGAAAAGAAAGTAAGCTTCATGAGGAGTGGATAAAGACATCGTAGAGGCAGAGCAGAAAAAATAAGAGGGAACTCAGAGTTTCACTTTTGCCGCAAGTCCAACAAACGCACACAAAGTAGCATTTCACAAACGCACCTTTCTCTATTCCACATGGCTGAGTACTACTACTCAGACTCTTGGTTTACCTTTGAACTGAAGTCGATACTCAATAACCTCTTGCTTCTAGCAGTTGATAAGGTAGTTCTGCAGCTCCCATGATCCTCTTACATGATCCTCTTCCGGATTATGAGTAACACCGTCCCATACCATTCATCATCATGAATCATGATGACTCAAGCAAGATAGATGTGGAGTGCGCTGCTGTTGAAGAACAATAAGAGAAACAGATTTGGAGTATTTTGCATAGGTTTTTGTTGTTAATTAAAGTGACTGTTCTGGTCTCTGAAGACCCAGAAAATAGGAGAACACCCTGCAATTAAATATGGCTAAGTGTGAAACAGCTGATCACTAACAAGGCAAAAAAAGGAGCGCCCATCATTCAAGCCCCGAACAATGCAAATCAATACTCATCTCAAGAAATGTCCCATATTACAGTTCAACACACTCTCCCTCAATGTCAGCCTCCACATCACTCATCACTCATAGTCACTCAATAATCTGATCACTTATTGGTGCAATGGTTGCCTGTTCTACTCCAAGTGAGGTGGTAGGTACACTTTCTCTCCTTTAATGCAAGCAACAGATTGGAATTTGGCATTCTTGTAACTAAAACAATGGCCTTGGGCAGCTATCGTAGATGATAACAAAAACAGAATGGTCATAGGAGTGTACCATATAGGTTAATTCATTTTTGCTAAGTAAGTTTGTGAAGGCCAATCACCTCCATGGAAAAAATTATCGCCCACCCCTCAGGCCCTAAACATTGCAAAGCAGTCATCTCAGACAAGTTTCCACATTACGGTTCAAAACCCTCCCTCACTGTCTGCCACCACATGAATCACAGTCAACTTAAATCATCACTCACACAATCAGTCACTCACCATTGCAATAGTCGAACTTACCTCTTCTAAACCAAGCACCGGTAGTTTAGGTATTAGTTATTCAATCATCTATGATGCAGGCAACCCATTGGAATTTGGTATTGGCAGGAAGTCTTGTAAATAATAAATGATTTTATTGAGCAGACATTCTAGTGCTAAATGATGCAAAAAGGGATGGGCATTTGGCAATAGGCATGTGAGGGGGAGGCATTGTCCATAATGAAGGAACTGTGAAGGCTTCTTCAATGCAAACTGGTCCAACTGCAATCCAGCAATATATATGTCAATAATAAAAAAGGTGGGGCAACATAATTCTGACCCATAAATATAATATTCCTCTCGCTAATATTTTTTCTGTTTTTTTGCAAAGAAAGAACTAAGTTCAATGGGAAACAATTTAAAAGTTCTATGGGGCACTGACACACTAAGAGGCTCATTAGGATCGCGGATTTCCCGCATCCTGCGGGCCGGCGGAAGCCACCGCCAGCCCGGAGGATGCAGGAAAACCGCTGCGGATGCTTTAAAGACCCACCGCCAAATTAGGATGGCTGGTGGGTCTTTGAATCTGTCCACCGCTTTTCCGCCGCGGTCGCCTTCCGACCGCGGCGGAAAAGCATTAACATGGCTGGCGGTGTCTATCAGACACCGCCAGCCATATTATGATGGATTAGGAAGTATGCTCTTCCACGGCGGCTTTTCCGCTGTGGAAAAGCATACGGACCTTCACTTCGGGGGCCCGTTGCGGGCCCACTGGGTGAAGGGGGTGTGGGGGGTGCACATGGGGGGTACCTATGGTACCCCCCTGCATTTGCGTGAACAAAGCGGCAGGCACCGCGCGGTGCCTGCCGCTTTGTGCACGCAAATGCCGTGACTGCATTTTTAACATTGCGGCGGGTGCAGCTTGAAGCTGCACCCGCCGCAATTTTAAAAATAGAGGATGTGACCGCCACCCTGGCGGTCACATCCTAATCTGCATGGAGGGACCGCCGCTGCCCCTGCGGACGGTCCCTCCTACTCTATGGTGGCGGACGGACTCAGGTCAGTCCGCCATCATAATCGGCCCCTTAGTCCAGGAAGTTGTTTTCCTGAGGCATAGCCGGGAAATAGAGTCTCCTTGTTAATGTTTTTTAATACTTGTATTTTAACTCTGTCATTTGCACTTTACCTGCTGATCGCTGTTTTTGAACTCCAAGCCCCTGCAGTGTCAGTTTCTTTAACGTAGGGTTCTGAACGGTGTTTGGCTCATTTGACTTGACACCGCCTTGTGACCCTGTGCCCTCGCAGCCGATTAGGCGCTGCCGCGGGACTGAGGCACGGCTATACGCCATTGGGGGGGATTTCTCGGGTGCGGACTCGTTGTTCGTTAACCCCGCCCCCTCGTGGTCTTATTCGCTCTGGAACTCCCACGCGCCTAGTCAGAACTGTATATTGTTTTCCTGAGGCACAGCCGGGAAATAGAGTCTCCTTGTTAATGTTTTTTAATACTTGTATTTTAGCTCTGTCACTTGCACTTTACCTGCTGATCGCTGTTTTTGAACTCCGAGCCCCTGCAGTGTGAGTTTCTTTAACGTAGGGTTCTGAACGGTGTTTGGCTCGTTTGACTTGACACCACCTTGTGACCCTGTGCCCTCGCAGCCGATTAGGTGCTGCCGCGGGACTGAGGCACGGCTAGACACCATTGGGGGAGGATTTCTCAGGTGCGGACTCGTTGTTTGTTAACCCCGCCCCTTCCTGCCCTATAAATGTCAAGCATTATTCGTCCGCGCAGCGGGCGGGCGCACCGACGGCGCGCCAAAGGCAAGCCCGTCTGCGCCCATCAGCGCCAGGACATCCCCTCTCGCCAAACCCGCTGGTCCAAAACCTACAGATCCCCTTTGCTATGGGCGTGACGTCCTTCTGTCACTGAATCCTGGTGCTGGGGAATGCAGTACAGGTAAATCTCAGCTGGGGGAAACTGAACTGTCATGCCCTGTATGCAGGTTCCGCACACCGGCCCCAGAGCTAGTTCAAGAGGCAGTGAAGAGAACCCATCTAGCACACCTTAAAATATTCCAACTTAATGTGAGATCACTTGTGGAACATCATATGGAAATCTATGATGTTATCTCAGAGGAGAATCCGGATATTATGTTTGTGTGCGAAACCTGGCTTAAAGATGACATGACAGCGATGCCTAATCTCACTCTCCCCAGGGGCTATTCGATCAGTGCTATTAACAGGGACACTAGGGGAGGGGGTATCGCAATCATTTATAAATCCCAGTACCCCTGCTCTTTTACTAAGGAGAGTATTAGGGGCTGTGACAGTGCCCGCTTTAAGGTTGACATTAATGCGCATTTTGCCCTGTCCGGACTGTTTATCTATCGCCCCCCAGGGCCGACTGCTAAGTTTATCGAGTCACTGCTGGATTTGGCGAGTGACTTAGTTGTGGGGACTGCCAATTTTATGATCTTGGGTGATCTTAATCTACATTTTGATATATTGCAGGATAGTGCTATACGCACTTTGGTTGAGGATCTAGGTACGCTGCAGCTGGAACAATTGGTGTCGGGTGCCACCCATATAGCCGGGCACACGTTGGATCCTGTCTTTTCTAACATTCCAGACTGGAGCATAGCTATGCCTAAGCCTGTGGGATGGACCGACCACTTTCTGATTGAGAAAAGACTACCAATTGCTGATCCATACAAACGTGACAGTGAAAATAGGGTTCTGAGACGCCCATGGCATAAACTTAGACTTGATGAGTTTCATGCCTTTCTTATGTCTCACCCCTTAGGAGAACTGACAGATCCTGTGACGGCTTACTCTGTGTTCCGTGACTGGATACTAAAGGGCTTAGATACTATGATCCCAGCTAAATGGACCAAGGGGCGTATCTCCAACTCCAGCCCCTGGTATAATGAATCCTTGAGAGCACTTAGAAAAGCGTGCAAGAAAGCGGAACGCGAGTGGAGAAGGGACTATATAGAAGAAGGTAAAATAATCTATATGTCTAAAATCAAGCTTTACCACAAAGCGATCAGTGCTGCACGTGCTGCTTTCTATGCAAAGGAAATAAAGTTGAGCTCTAACCCGACCAAATGTATTTTTAAAATCTTTAAAGAGCTCAGGAGTAGCAAAGCAACTCCATCTAATGTTATATCCTCACAACAGTGTGAAGAGCTTGCTACCTACTTTGTGGAAAAAGTTCAAAAAATCTATCTATCCTTCCCTCATGTGATCCCTGGTATCATCTCCACATCTGTTAGAGACGAGTCCTGCCCTACATTATGTGCTATCCCTGAAATTTCGGAGAAGGACCTTATCAGACTGGGCGGTAAAATAAAATCTGGTTCCCCTGCTGATCCTAAGAGACCACCCCAAATTTTGGACTCACTGACACTGCTTCAGCAGCCGATATGCCAAATTTTGAACCTATCCTTCATGAGGGCCACTGTTCCAGCTGCCTGGAAAGAGGCTTGGGTGTCTCCTATTATTTAGAAGCCTACGCTAGACCCCTTAAAACCTGAGAATTTTAGACCAATCTCTCTCCTCCCTTGGGTAGCTAAGATCGCCGAAGTCCATGTTAACAACACCTTATCTCAATTCCTGAGCTCCTGCAATATTCTGGACCCATCTCAGAACGGTTTTCGATCAGGGCATAGCACGGAAACTGCCCTGCTAGCCACCACAGAACATCTGTGGACTGTTTTGGATGCCGGTCAAAGTGCAGCGCTGATTCTGCTAGATCTCAGCACTGACTTTGACACGGTATCACACGCCATCCTTCTTTACCGTCTGGAGGCAGCAGGGGTTATCGGGTCGGCGTTGGAATGGTTTAGGTCATTCCTAACAGAGAGATCCTTCCGTGTGTCAGCCCCTCCGTTCCTTTCGCGATCCTATCCCATCGGACAGGGGGTCCCACAGGGCTCAGCATTGAGCCCCTCTCTATTTAATCTGTATGTACAGCCTTTGGCTGCTGTTGCTATGCTAAAAAATGGGATCTAACGATGGTGTCCTATGCTGATGATACCCAGCTGGTTATCACCTTAGCTGAGGGACCATTGGTAGCAGCTGCCAGATTCAGAGAAGGGATGACAGCAATTGCCCAATGGATGACAGATAACTGTCTACAGCTCAATGCGAGTTAAACCGAGGTTCTTTTGGAAGGAAAGAAGGCAGCTCTTTGGAACGATCATTGGTGGCCAGCACCCCTTGGTCCTCCGCCATTGCCTAAATCGGTGGTAAAAAATCTTGGGGTCTGGATGGATTCCACACTTAGCTTCCAGATCCATACTAAGAGAGTTGCTGCCACGTGCGTTGGACTATTAAGGGGCCTCAAACCTTGTTTGAAATTTTTTGACCCTGCAGTGCGTCAACTTATTGTGCAGTCCACGATACTGTCTCGTTTGGATTATGCCAGCTCTCTGCTTCTAGGGGCTAATAAAGCAGAGATACGGTGATTACAACGAGTGCAGAACTCTGCAGCCAGAGCGCTGGTGGGTCTTCCTCGACACTGCTCGGTAGGGGCTACTATTCAAGGGCTACACTGGCTTCGGATTGATAAACGGATTCAGTTTAAAACTCTTTGCTTATCGTTCAAAATCTTAAAGTCTAATAGCCCAACGCTCCTGTGCGGTTTGCTGAGATCGTATGTCCCATATCGACAGCTGCACTCTAGCGGACAGCACATGGCGAATGTCCCACGGTTTACACGATCCCGGGCCAGAGGGTCATCCTTTCGGTATTTAGCGGCCAAGCTGTGGAACTCCCTGCAGGAGGACCTGCTTGTGTTTCGGAAAGCTATCAAAACCCTCCTGTTCTCCTCAATATAGGACTTGAACTAGTTTCCCCGTGCTGTCATTTTTCTGGTTCTCTCTGTTCAGGTCTGATAGCGCCGGGACGCCCCTTTGCCTGGGCAGGTGTGCGCTCTAGAAATCTTTTAACATAACATACTTAAACTCAGGTGGTTCACCCAGAAGTTGATCAGCATTCAGCTGACACATTTGATTTAATTTCAACCCAATCACCCTCCTCCTCCTGTTTTGCTGTTTCAGGAACAGTGTACTTGCGTGGTAAATAGTGTTGGTTCATTTGGATCATAGTAAATCCCTCCATATTTCAAGGCGAGAGACTGGCCCTTCTCCCTGTGACAACCGCACCAGCTGCAATAAACACACATTCAGGAGACACTGGCAACAGGACAAGCCATATACTTTATTGCCAGCCTGCTGAGCTCTGGCCATTGGCGCATCTTCCCATACCAATACATCAATGGAATTTGATCCACATAGACCTCTTTTGATCATCCAGAATGTCCTGGATCATCCTGTGGATGATCATTGTTGCTGCCATTTGCTCTACATGTTTTGCCATCACCTCTGCACTGGACTTGAGCCCTGCCAATTGAAACCATTAGAATGCAGAGGTTGGGTTCAGCCCTTCTGTTGCTGTTGTTGCCTGTGTTCTGGCTGATGGTGTTGGTTGCTGTGAGACAAGACTGCCCCATCTGGAAGTTGAAGGCGGCCCCCAGAACTGCAGAGTAGGGCTCAAAGTTCCAGCTGGTCTTCCTCCAAGTCTCCGGTTTGCTCTACAATGTACCTCTTGCATTTTAGAACATCCCCTTCAGTAAAAGCAATGAAAGTGGGCAGATTTGTTTTGTACCATGGATCAAGTAGTGTGGCACAGATGTACTCTTTGTACTCAATGATGTCATGTTGCAACCTTATATTAGAAGCCAAGTGAAGGTCTCAACCAAGGGATGCACTTCTTTGTTTTCATCCACACCTGCATGGGCAAACCTTTTAGACAATTTCTTTACCTGGTCTTGTAGGAGATGAAACAATGGGATAGCTTAGCCTATTGTACTGTCCTACTTGCTAACTTCCCATGTGAAAACCTCTAAAGGGAGTAGCATCTGTCACAGGCATTTGACTAGGCCCCATTTGTCCGCATCTTTGGTCATAGCTTTCCCAACTGCATCCCCTCCTCTTTGAATGACATAGCCATTGATCTGTTTGTACTGCTCGAACAGACGTTGCAACATGTAAAAGGTGTTGGCACATCCTGTATCAGGGCTTAAACCAGTGCTCTGTTATTGCGCTGAATAATCCACAGCTGCATATGAGTTTTAAAAGAATGGCTAAAATGACTGCAGACTCTTCTGCAGGTGGTCAGTATGTTTCTGACTGTGTCCTCCATTTTGAGGAAGTCTTGCATCACCAGGCCGATGTAATGGGCCAAACACAGGACCCTGAAATAGCATCCGTCTGACATGGCCTTGACTATGTTACTAACATTGTCTGTGGCAACAAATTCAATTTTGAGACCTCTGGGTCACAGCCATTCATACACCTTGCTGTTAAATTCCACCAAGATGTTTACAGCTGCATGTGATTTCTCCATCCCGAACATGGCCACTGTTGAATGCTGCCAAATGTTCTTAAAACTTTCTTCAGGGCCAAGACCTGAAGATGTCTTTTTCTTAACCCCTGCAACAGACATCCAGTGTGAAGTTTCCAGGCTCTGGCCACCACCACCACCACATTCATCAATTTTTCTAAGGTGCTCCTCCCACTTGGGCAAATGGTGCATACTGAAATGTGCTCTCCCTCTTTGCTAACTGTAAAAAAGACCCAAACTGGGAGGATTACTTTTTTACTGGGACACTGTCAATGCCTGAAGAAGAACTGGAGGTAGGTAGGCATGACGTAGATTGCCTCTCTGCTTCTCCTGAGGCAGGGGTGGATGCAGGTCTCAGCTGGGGCTTTGCAAATATGGGAGGTGGTGGTGGTGCTTCCTGTGCCACATCTCTCAGCTTGCTTGCAAGAGGTTGGTGCAGAAGGCACAACTTTCCTGAAAGAGGTTGCGGTCTGCACACCAGTGGATAAAAATCTCCGTCTTCACCTTCTGACTAGCCACTTTCTTGGCAGTACCTTTCTTTGGTGCCATTTTGAAGCTGTCAGTTGGAAGTGGCACTTAGCTTCACAACAAACTGAACAGATGACTGTGTTGTGTAGATAGTAACGCATCATGTCATGCACAGGCCTTCTTTCTGGCAGTACTGTGGGTGGTGTCTCTTGTCTTGTGCACCTAAAACCAAACAAGCAAGAAGAACATCAATGGAATACGGCATTGTTGCAGTTCAAGAAGTAGTAAAACAAACAATATCATTTAGTGTGCAAACTGAGCAATAATACAGTCTGTCTATCCATTCGTAAAACTACGCACACACAAACATTCATTGTGTGCAGTGCATTCAGAAAGGATCAGAAAGAGCAACAACAACAACATACAGATGTAACTTTTTGCTTTCTGTGCAATCTGTTGGATGTGGCAGTCAAGGAGGTGCAGGTGATGACAATGGAATAATCCATTAGATAATGAATGCAGTGTCATGGGTTGATTCCAGATGTTCTGAAAATGGAAAAACAAAATTGATTAAAATAAAAAATATATATATTAAATTATATAAAATACAAAAATTGAGGAAAAAAATGTAAAAAGTTTTCAAAAATTAAAATGAAAAAAGTTAAAAGAAAACGAAAAATGTAACATTTGAAAAACTACAAATCAAAAAATTGTAAGAAAAGATTAAAGATAAGTGAAAATATCCACAAGCATATTACTGTATTAAACTGCTATCATTGTCAACCATCAATGCAAGCCTATGGCAAAGGGCCACATTATCTAGACACACAAAATGTCTGCCAGCTAGTGCTACAAGGTCATCAACAACAACTTACATTGAGCAAGGAGGCATGGCCCCATACAGAGAAGACATGCAGGCCTATGGGGATAGCAAAGCACACTGGCTGGATGCACAAAATGGCCACCAGCCACATGGCCAGAACAACAACAACCAGCAGGAAATCATGGCCACAAACAAAGAAGACATGCAGGCCTATGGGGTAAGCATCCTGGCTGGCTACACAAGATGGCCGCCAGCCACACGGTCAGAACAACAGCAACCAACAAGGAGGCATGGCCACAAACAGGGAAAACATGCAGGCCTATGGGAAAAGCACACTGGCTGGCTAAACAAAATAGCCGCCAGTCACAAGGCCAGAACAACAACAGCCAGAAAGAAGGCATAGCCGCAAACAAAGATGACATGCAGGACTATGGGAAAAGCACACTGGCTGGCTACATGAAATGGCCACCAGCTACATGGTCATACAACAAGAGGCAGGAGTCCTGGAAAACAAAGGACAGATGCGGGCCTATTGTGGACACTGACTATGCAAAATGGTCCCATGCCACATGGCATGGAGAACAACAAAGGCATATGGTGGTCTACGACAAACACAAACACGCACACACACAAACACACACACACACACACACTGGCCAGACAAAAGAGGCATGGTAACACAGGGAACAAAATGTTTACAACAACGTACATCCTCCAAAGCCATTACCCCACCAAAACACTGTTTGCAGGAAAGAAAGTGAAATACCACAAAAAACACAGTTTGTATTTTAATCCAATGTCATCCATGGCCAAATAATGTTTCAATTCAACAGACACCACAAAAACTGTTGCTTCAAGCCCCCATGAATAGTACAGGGCCTACTGGCTGGAAGGCCCATTAGCAGACTAGGCCACAAAGTGAATTAAATCAATATTACACATTTATTTAAAAAAAAATGAGAAAATGTAGTAAACTGTGCAACATTTGTCCTTCTCAATAGAAGAAAAATTAAATGCAAAAAAATAACTAGGACCCTACTAAAACTGCAGGCCACCTGCCAAAATACATTTTAAACATCAAATGAAAGTACAAATAAATCTAGGTGCATGCACCCAATCAAACAAACAAACACCCTTAATCGTCAGTTTTTCAACTTATTTGTGATATCTCAAAAACAAAGGGGCAGATTTACAATAACTGGTGCATCCCTGCATATCAGCAGGGATGCACCAGGTATTGTGCGTCACAACAGACACCTCTTGCGCCACATTTACAATGTGGCACACCATTGGGCAAGAGTAGACAGATGCGTGATGCAGCATGGCCTTAAAAGTGACTGAGTGAATTCTTGTAGATTTCACTCAGCCACTTTTAGGAGGCGTTCCTGCGCCGGAACGCCCCCCCCTGCGCCGGAATGCCCACATGTGGCGCAGGGCTTTACAACGTGATGCATCTCCCAGATGCATCACGTTGTAAATACCCCGCAGCATGGCGCTGGCTTTGCGCTGCTGCTGCATCACGAAAGTGATGCAACGGCGGCGCAAATGTGGTGTACGGGGCTTGTAAATCTGCCCCAAAGTCCTTAAACCAAATGGTATGTATGCAGCAGACAAGGAGATGGATCCTTCCAGCTTTAAATCCCAATGAAAATCAACCAGGAGAGGGACAAAGCACTGGAAGGAGCCTGCGGGAGAGGAACAGGATTTTGGAGTCTCTGTGGCACTTTCTCCTGATTTGAAAGAAAAGAAATGTTTCAAAAAAATGGCTTCTCGCACCAAAAATCACTACTTAAATGGCCAGTGCATTCTCAAGCTGAAAAGCTGCTCGACCGCACCATTTGCGATCGGCACTAACAGCCTGATTCATCAATCTTAATTGCGCTCGCAAAGGGCCAGATTCTGAGAATCTGGCCCTTTGCAAGTGCAATTTTAGCATTTGGGATTCATCATCCCAAATGCAAAATTCGCTATTAAAGAATTCGCATTTTTGCGAGGAATTGCATTTAAGGAATCTCTATTTGAGATTCCTTAAATGCAATTCATGAACCATTTTAAAATACCGAAATCGCTATTTTGGGCCGCTATTTACCGCGAGGTCAAACTTCGTGGTAAATAGCGAAAACTTAGAAAAATGCATTTAAATGCATTTTTCTAAGTTGCATGTTACACACACACATGTCCTTTGGACATGTGTGTGCGCAACACCAATGTAGATTACATTTCAGGGGTGCTACAGGGTGTCCTTTGGACACCCCTGGCACCCTTGAAATCGCTATCTTATTTGCGATTAGCAAATTGCTAATCGCAAATAAGGAATAACTCCCCATTCATTCCTATGAGGCTTTAGGCCCATAGGAATGAATGGGGAGTTATTCCTTATTTGCGATTAGCAATTTGCTAATCGCAAATAAGGAATGTGTAGGAATCGCATTTCTTTATGCAATTTCTACATGAATCCCGTTTTGCAAGTCCTTAATAGCGATTCCTTATGAATCGCAATTAGGGGCTCGCAAAACGGGAGAATGATGAATCAGGCTGTAAGACTTTTAGACTGGTGCTGTTGGGGCTAGAAGCTGCGCGAGTGAGCACAAAGTCTTGCAGGAGCTTGCTAGCGGCCCGAGACTTTTGGCACTTCGGTTGAAAGCCCAAAAAAAGCTTGAGCGTGCTAGCAGAAAAGAAACTCTGGTTCGCGCACGAGTGGCAGAATTCAGGAATTCGGCACTGCTCTGCGGAGCGCAGAGTGCCCGAATTCCACAAACATCTCGAGCGGAGCAGAGTTTACCACCAGAGCTTAATCATAACATGGCTGAGAGGAAAAAACTCATTATTTTACTGTCAGGCTGAAAATTTGTAATGTCAGATCCACATGAAGGAGCCCAAAAAGGACATGTAGAGCAGGGAGCAAAGCGCCGTCTACATATTTGTAGCACCTTCAAATTGTTGGTGTGACTTTTGGGCGCTGTTTTTTCTGGTGGGACAGGAACGGGCAAGCAACAGATGGAGGGGGCTTAGGAGTGGACAAGACAAGCAACAGTGGGGGAAAGGCAAGGGCGATCAGACAAGCACTGAAATAAGAGGGTGGTTTAAGATGTGGTGCAAGCAACAATGCAGGGTTGGGAGGGATGAAGATGGTGCAAGTAAAAGGAAAAATAAGTACCTCTGAAAGCAACTCCCACTGTAAGTAGACTGGACAAGGGTAGCAGTACATGGGCCAAACACACGAAGAGGAAGTAAAGTCGGTGCCCACTGTTCAAAGGGAAGCAAGTTAATGAGAGTTACTAAGAAGCCAACCAATGTTAGGAAATTAGTGGGCTCGTAGCTCCCTGTTAGTAAATAAAATGTCTTGCAAGTGATAGCTCATGTGCTGCCTTGCTAAACATACAGAAGGGCATAAAACAACTGATAGTGACCCCAAAATATGTATGTGCACTATTTTGAAGGCAGGAGATTGTATAAGGAGGGGGCAGGGATATGTCTTGCTTGTGGAAAAACAGCCTGTTCCACCCAGTCTTTACCACACAGGATCTTTACCATGCAGTGTTAACATGAAGGGCAGTTCCAGGCTGGTAAGTATATGTACTGATTTTAACTTTTAGCAGTGTTTATATCAGGCCCCAAGTCGCCTCCATCATCAATGCCACTTTGTTAGGACTCCTTTGGACCCAGGCAGAAAGAGCTAGGAAGCACAAACACACGCACACCTACTGAGTGGGGCTTACATGCTCATCCACACTAGGCTAAGAGCAACCCTGTTCCCGGTCTTGCACCATTTGCTTCTAGGCCTTTGGTCATCCTTGATCTCATCTCTTTGGTCTTGGACTTCCTGTCTCTAGTCAGTCTTTCCATTGTTCTCCTGGTACTGGTCTTTTTTGTCTGTCCACTACTGCAAAAGGAAAAGTCCACCCAAGCGGATTAAACAATGGCCCATAAAGAGTCCACTAATTTACATACACAACGTAGAGCTCACCAATGGGCAACGAACAGGCCACAGGGTAGAATAAACTTCAAATATAAATGTACAAAATCTTTATTTTCTTTCTCATATTTTCTTTGCACACATTTTATCCAAGATACTTGATAACATAATACATCAGTTCATAGTTCATAAAACATAAATCAATAAATATACACAATATAAAGACCCTACATCAACCTCTCATCATACATCCACTATCTTCTCATCCAATCACACACAGGCATCCCCTTCTACACCAAACACTATATACAAGTTCCTCAAAGTAGTTCCCAGAGTGACACATGAATAGGATCCTGCGGAGTCTTTGTAGCAAACTGCCAGAGAGTCCAGATCGATGTGGCAGGACCCCAAAAGAAACGTAACGCCAACGCGCGTTTCGGTGCAAGGCCCAGATCTACGGGCGCACCTTCATCAGGGCTTTCACGCCGAGGGAGTGGGGAAAACACAGCACATTTGTAAAACACCCGTGGCCAATCTGTTATAAACAAAAACTAAGTTTAGAATCAACAACCTAATTGGCTATTCAATAATTTCCAATTTTACAATCGATATATAGTAGGTACATGTTTAAAACCTAGTACTTTTCATAAAGTTCAAAGAATCAAGTATACTTTGTACAACTCTCATTTAGTTAGATAGACATATACAGTTCAAAGTTTTAAGAACTTTATATACAGCATTTTATCTTACAACATCGCCCCATTGCTGGTGAGCTCCACTGTTGCTGAGAAAGTATTTTAACAATATGCTGAACATAGAAACACAAACAAGGCACACATAGGAATCCCTTGATACAAGGAATACCAGTCATTACATTCATAACGGTTCATAGAAGTATCATAATTTTCATTGATATTCGAGTGGTCAATTGGCAATCCCCTCAAGAGGCTCTTTCAGATTTCACTACAAAATAAAGAATTCAAATTTCTCTAAGAAAAGTCAAACCCATTCCTCTAACGGACACACAGTTCACTCAACATTAAATACAGTCCTTTTACCTCTGCCACTGGTTTCTGGGCCCAAGTATGGCAACTAGTTAATCAGGGTTCAAAATCTCTTGCCCAGCAGAGGTAGCGTAGGAAATGTACCAATCCGATTAGAATCCGTTTCTGAATTCAACAAGAATAGAATCGTTTCATATAGGGAGAGAGTATACAACTCAGTTAATAAGCAGCCTACAACCAGTCTCTCGGGGCGAACTTACCCACTATGAATATTTCTTCCACAAAGTATCCTTCGTTGGTCTCATGAGGATAACAACTTCCTGCGTCAGACCGCACGGCACTGATAAGCCTAAATAAAATATACATAGGTAGATCATACATTGTTGCCCGCAAGCTGCCAGGTGTTAAAACCGTTCAGAGCAGTAGCAAATAAACGGGCTTAGTTACAAAGGTTGTGAAATAGCCTGATTCTTTATTTTTTAGCGGTTTGGTAAGTCGGGATTATGCGACTAGCAACTGCCTTTTTGGAAACTCCTAATCGGGGGACTAGATAGATGTACTTGACTTAACACACAGCTACGGATCCTGCGGGTTCTGCGAAAGATTGAAAAAACATAAAAACAGAAAAACTGATAAGGGATGTGGAACAGGGTAAGATTTCCTTTAGATACGCTGCGGAAATAGGTACTTCACTCTAACCCGACCCATCCCCACACAGCCAAGGACCTATAGAGGATGAATTAGATCGAACAAAATGGGCCCGTTACTACGCACTGCCTTCAAATGGCAACAATTCTCAAGTTACCCAAAGGTCATCACCGCGTCGCATGAACGACTACAAAAGTGTGTTACACACCACCTGTCATAGTCCCCTTCTTACCTAACATCGAGTGGTGGAGGTAAGACTCTCCTCTCGAGCCGGGCCCTCACGGAAGTTCAGCGGGTTACAAACAACCTCGAATCACGCATTCCCGCCGTTTAAATGGGTTACGGACCCGCCTCTTACCTCCAAGTGAGAACACCTGGCAGACCCTTCCAAGGCTCCTCAGGGCTCTTGGTAAGACCCGGACCGGATCCAGCTATTAATTAAACCACGAGCACACAATATTAGTCAGTTAACAGATGGAAAGAATCTCCAGGAAAGAAGAGGGGGCATGCTAATCCTTAGGCCACATAAGGGCAGCACCTCCTTAGAATGATGTTTACATCATAGGCAGCATCAGTTCCTCAGCTTCTCGGGACTCGCGTTAAGACCCGGAACGGATCCCCCTGCTGACTCAACCACAAGCACAGAATGCTAGTCAGTTAATAGGTGGGAAAATCTCCAGGGGCCCGAGACAAGCTCAAATAAGTAATAGCAATAGTCTATCCATGTTTTCAAACAAGTTTTTCTTACAAACTCCAATAAGCCGTATCAGGATCTACCGTAGAGGAGAATGGAAATAACTGCAGATTTCATAGGAAGTCCCTTCATGAATTCTATATATACCAGGTAAAATCAAAAACAGATTCACAGAATGGCATTTTCCCAGGGGCACCAGTCGTTAAGGCCGGTTTTCACAGCGTCCAGGAGAAAGATCCAGAAAACTTCTCTTTACTTCCTTATAGCAGTAACATCTTTCCCTGGAACGCTGGTAAGTTGTTTGCCTTTTTTGTCTGTCCACCTGGGTATGTTCATCCTCGTACATTTGGTCCTGGTTGGTTTGGTGGGACCATCATATTGCTTCTCATTGCGCTGGTCCAAGGCCTTCTATTCCTTCTACCCTTGATACTTTCTTTCCTTTGGGATCTCATCCATTGGATCCTGATCCACCGGTTCCACATCCTACTAGCCGTCCAGATCCTTGTCACCCTGTGTCAGCACCCCAAGTCCTGGTTTTCCTTGTCCGGTTCCTCCTTGTCTGTTTGATCCTGGTCCCTATGGCCTTAGTAACCCTGATCTTGGTTCTTCTTGTTCTGGACCTTTTGACTGGTTGTCCTAGCCCTCCTGATGGATGTCCTCCTGGACCTTACCCTCCTCTTGGTTATCATTCTCCGCCTACTCATCCAACTCCTTCCTTACCCAGGTCCCCGCCACAATGACTTAAGTCAGGTACAGCCTCCAAGCATGTCACTCAGAATTTATTTTTTGGGACTTTCACATTTCATTTGCTGTGACAACACTGTCAAGGACAGAAATAAGAGCCATATAGAGACAGAACCTTACCCTCCTAAAATACTAATTAGCATGTTTAAAGCAAAACTACTCTTCCCACGATACTAAAGGGACCCCCTCATGACATGCCACTCATGGCATGGCACCAATAGGCATCTGTGCCTGAAACCCACTATGCTTGCCAATAGTATAAAAAGATGGGCTTATTTCACTGGCAGCTAAGTTAATAAACAACTCTCCCTTGAATTAACCAGGTGCATTTCTTACCTGTCTCCTGATTTCACTCTCCCATAAAAAAAACCATTACTCTGTCTCACTCATTTGACCTCTAGCAAGTATCGAAAAGCACTGTGCCCACTAGCACCAATTGCCTTATATAAGTATCCTTCCCTTTATGCCCAGGTACAATTTATCTCTCTGCGCTACCTGTTTGCTGCTGCTTGGCGACTGCTGCTGTCTTTCTTGTGCTGTGTTGACAGAGTCAGAAGTGCCCATGTCCACCCCTTGCTCTGAAGATGTGTTTTGATGCATTCCATGTTTTGACATTTTGTGTATACATAAATGGAACATGCCTGTACAGCCCTGTACAGGACAGTGGTGTGCACAATGAGCAGTTCGAAACTGTGTCTGATGGCCTGATTACGATCTTGGAGGATGGGATACTCCGTCATAAGTGTTACAGATATCCAGTTTCTCCATATTACAAGTTCTATTATATTCTAGGGAACTTGTAATACGGCAGACAGGATATCTGTCAGGTACGTAACAGAGTATTTCATCCGCCAAGATTGTAATCAGGCCCTAAGTGTTCTATTCTGTGCAGCTTGCATAGGACTTTGGGCATGACACAACAACTTGGCCACAAGGAGTCGGTCCTGCCATTTGCTCATCTCCCATATATGGTGTTGACAGTCCTCATCTGTCAGCTACCCACCTCCACTGATTCTGTCCATGCTGCCTGCTGCTCGAGTGTGGGCACATAGTTGTTATGTACAAAGGCCCAGTCCACCCGGGGCTGAAAATCTGTACTAAGGTCCGGCGGAAGTATACTATGCCCTGACGGTGCTTCAGCCATTTTACCACATGCAAAGGAAGTAAGGAACAAGTTTCCAGACAGATTCGCAGCCCAGAGGTACCATAACTGGCATTCATATGATCCCAGATTCGCAGCCCAGAGGTACCATAACTGGCATTCATATGATCAGAAAGCAGTGTCCCGATTAACAAGCATTTGCAATGCAATCGGTCTCACCTTTGGGACCTTATATGTATTTATCTATGCAGCACATTAGCCTGGGTGCTGAAACATCTACTGTTCTTTAACATGGAGGGTAAGTAAGCACCAAACTGCATGACACACCAGGAATGTGAACACATGGAGAGATATATTGCCTTTCAGTGGAAAATGGTATTGTCCAAAGCTTTGTTTTTAATATAAAATCAGCGTTTTCGGTAGACATATCAGTAAAAATAAAAGATTTGAAAAAAATATTATTTACCGGTGCTCGTGGAAGACAATTTCTTTGGATTGGAATCTAGAAAATGCTAAAGTGATTCTGGTAATTTACTGACTTCTGCTAGTCGTTTTCTATCAAGAAAGTTAAATAGAGGCAGTTGCCAGAAAAATTATAAAAAGAAAGTCCTTCAGCAGAAAGCAATTCTGGTATTTTACTTACCTCTTCTGGTCGTTTTCTATCAAGATAGTTTAATAGAGACGTTTGAACAAGCAGAAAGCAATTCCGGTATTTTACTGACCTCTACTGGTCGTTTTCTATCAAGTCAGTTAAATTGAGGCAGTTGAACAGAAAAAAAAATGCACTAAGTGGAAGCAGACAAGTCCTAGGGCTGATCTCCAGAGCCCACAAAGTACATACACATATAAATGTATAATAAAGTATATAAAGAGGTCTTGAATGCTCTACCTAAAAAGGCATGGCAGCATCATCTCTCCTGGAAGGTGGAAGGAAGTAAAGATGGGTGCTCCAGAGAGAAAGTTTGCAAAACTCCAGTGTAAACCAGCAGCAACAAGAAATAAAAGAGGCAAAAATATATCCTCGCCCCAGAACATTATTGAGCAGTACATGGGGTATAGCTGGAGTGACCAGACACTGTGTGAAAGAGGACCAACAAGTTGAATGTGACAATTACGTGACAATTGGACAGTGATTACAGCAAAGACAAGTAAGGAACTTCACTTTTGTTTCACAACATTGCCAATGCCATTCATTCCATTGACATGCTGTCTGCACAGTTATCAGAAGCAGTTGGATGATAAGTATGGATCAGGAGGTTTCAGAACTATTTGTTTGCTACAAGCGAAAATAACCTGGCTAACGAAGCTGTATCCTGCTCTACCACATGGTGGAAGAAGTGCACAAAATGATCATTACTCTCCCTGAAACAGGCGAAGACAGTGGCTGTGCAGCGGCAATAACTGCTTTGAATCTGCAGCTCAGCACACAGCCCAATCCAGGCTATGAGTCTCTCTTCGGAGTGTTGCCAAACAAGGCCCCAGTGATCCCATCAATGCCATTTTTACTTACCCCCAGGGCTGTAGAGCACCAGCGAATTTTGGAACTTTGAGGAAGAGCTATATGTCCAAATTCAAGAATGCCAAAAATCTGACGCACAGTGGCGGCTGGCTTAGGGCTTGCTGAGGGTGGTGAGGCCGGGTGGGGAGGGGAAGGGGTATACTGGGGGGTAGTAAACTCGGACATACGACGGAACAAAGGAACATAGGGCCTCATTTATAAGGCCCCTTGCGCTATCGGAACGTCACTTTTTGTGACGTTCCGTGGCGCAGAAGCCTGCGTGATATTTATCAGGCAGCACTGAGCCACTTTTTTTGGATTAATGCTGCCTGAAAAATATCAGTCCCTTTAACGCAGTGTTCTACGTTAAGGGGGCGTGCAATGGGTGTTGCCGGGGGCATTCCCAGCAACATCCATGGCCTTTTGACAGTGTCCCAGATTTACGAGAAATCGTAAATCTGAGGCAGTGCCAAAACCTTACACCTCCCCAGGGGAGACGTAAGGTAGGCGCAACTGGGAGAAATATCTTTATTTCTCCTTGTTTTTCCTTTTTCTATGTGTGCTGCAGCACACATAGAAAGAGGAAAAGCCTATTGTGATTATTTTTGTACAGGCAGGCACCCTTGCACCATTGTGCAAAGGTGCTGCATTGGCGCTAGGCAGCCCACTGTGTGCCGGTGCAGGGGAAAAGGACAGGAATGCGCCATATCTTATGGATTATCTGTTTATTGGACTCTTTTTTCCGGAGGTGCACTGGGAGCACTATATTATTGTATGCAAAATCAAAGGAGAGAGTTAGGGAAAAAACATGTAAAATGTGTAGCGGGAACTCCTGGTCCCCTGTACTAAATAATACCAACAATGGAGGAGTACCCCCTGTGCAACAGTACAGAGAAAAGCCTCTGTTGTTTAGAGCTTAGTGCTCGGGTTAGCACAATGTGCCCCAACCTGTTACTGGACAGTGAATGTCCTTTTTGAAGACCCCTCACTCTCCAACCTAGTTGGAGACATGCTTCATCATCGGAGTCCCACCCCGTAGGCCGAATGCCCACAGGGTGTGCTGCGACACCTGACTACAGTGGAGCGGGTTTTTTCTTTTATATGTGCATAAGATTTACAGTGAAAATGTATTAAAAAGGGTGCCAAAACTACTCACTCTAAGACTTTTCTCTTGAGAAAGAATAAAGTCTTAAGGTGAGTAGTTTTGGCAACCTTTTTAATGTTATCAAATCCAAACCAAGCAAAACAAGTGAAGTAGCTTATGAGTTAATGTAGAAACAACGCGCCAAAAAGCGAAGCAAACCATGTGGGTGTTAAGAAAAGGAAGATCTAGTTGAAATGTGAGCTATTAATTAGCGGTCACCCAATGACCAGCCTCATCAACAGTGATGTCACTATGTGTACTATTAGCTATCTCAAACTGTGCCCAGTATCATCACAAAAGAAGACATTCACAATGATACCTACGTAAGGAACTTGCACCCCCAATCACTTGACTCCCATTTCTTTTTACTACACATTTTAAAGAGATACAGACTTTAAAAAAAAAAGAAAAAGCGGTGCACCCACTTTAACGTCATCAAACCATACATGAACTATAATCAGCCTTTAGTTACTATGGCAATCCGAGTCTGGTAGAGTGGCCAAAAAAGTTACAACTTTTCGCCTTTTTTAGTGCAAACTTTTATTTTCTTAATGTTTTATTTCTGTTAACGTATATTATCATAAAAAAAACAGCTAAGAAGTGGGTGAATGTACAGCAAACAGCTGCATACAGAAATAAGAAACGATATTGAGGAAAAATGTCACAACAAAGTAGAAGATCTAGATATCAACAAAACCCTGCTCATCAGTTTGGAGAATACAACTCGAGGTTTTTTCTTAAATCTTTTTTTATTTTTTTATTTGACACTTCGTCTTATAGATCAAATTCTCTATTGAGCCCAACTTTAGCATTTTAGAAATCCAGCACAACTCATTGAATGTACATTTACTTTGTAATTTCATACGGTTACTGTTTTCCGTTATTTATTATCCAGTATCCTTTCATTAACATGAAAGATATCATTGGCGTGGTCCTCAAGATCACGTTCGCAAGGTTGAATCAGAAAAAATATATCTTCCAACTCTACTATTTGGCTTTCCAATGTGCAGCATGGTTGAAAGTTAAAAAAAAACCTATAAAGCAGTCACCATTGACCGTGTCCTAGCACTTTTTATTTGGACTTTGAAAACAATTGACAAAGCCAACAGGCTCGCTTAAGCGAGACTTGTTGGCTTTGCCAATGCATGTTGGGTAGAGGAACCTACTTGTTAGGCCATGACAATAGCAAGATAGAAAAGGGAGAGTGAAGGAGGAAGAGAAAGATAGGAAACCACTAACAAATGTTACGCCTGTGCTGAAAAAGAGCAAGCAAGAGTGAAATCAAAGTCAGAAACTGCAAGGTGTGCACCCAATAGACATGAGGTACAAATCAAATCCAAGCAATCTTGATTCTTGGCAATCGGGGCATTCGTGAACGCTGGTAAAAGGCTTCTAAGAACATCTCTGGACCTCTGTAAATATGTTTGTAACACAATAAGCACCAGCAATCCATCCATATTGACAATTGGCTTGCACAGTCTTGACACATAAAATCAGCTTGGTTTCCAGCTAGGTCCCTGCATGGTCAAAAGGGTCTAACACTGGCGAATGATTCCAAGTTATGGGGAAAAAATCATGTTTCCTCATCCAATAGCGTTTTCACAGACAGCTGAAGACATCTCTTGACAGAGTAACCCTTGACCAAAAAGCCCATAAAGGGTTAAGTGTAACCGTCAGTCAAGCTCTGGCGCCAAAGCGGTCTGGCATTTTAGCCGGGCCATAAACCACACAACAGAATGTCTCTGAACTACCGCCTGAGATGTCATGGCATGATCACCAAACCCCGCCCACAAACATGCGAGTAGGCGGATCTTTCCTCCGCGCAGCAGCAGGACAAAAGGCGCATCTTTTCCCCGTATCAATAAGGAAAATAAATACGGCATAAGTACAGCGTGCCTGCAGCTCGGCGAAAGATAGCTTTCAGCAAACTCATCCCACTGCCCGGCCCCTATCAGCAAAATTGAGATAACAAGGCCCATAGTCGCGGCCCTGGCAGCGGGCACACAGGTTTCCGCAGTTGGATTTTGTACTCTTCAGGGTTGTTCTTTTATAATAGATAGGGGAAATTAATCCCTTTACGACCCGCCATTATGTATTCAACCTTATCAGTTTACTGCTTAATAGAGATATGTACCCTGCAATTTAAATTGCCATATATTAAGTTGCCCTTGAAAGATTAATTTATGGCTAGAAGGACCTTTCTTACAGGGCATTGCAGTAAAATAATAAATAATGAAGTCAGGCCTGTTGTCATAACATTTTGTAAACCCGAGACATATCAACTGTTATTTTCATAATATTCTATGGAGAGTCTTTGTTTTAATTTGGAGGCGCGCGCGTTTTTATGGGTCACTATTATGAACTAAACAATCTCTGCCTGGAGATAGCAAGGCACTAAAAGACAGCGCGCTATCATCACCGGTTCATATTGGAAGAGTGCACCGATTATTGACTGTCTCTGCCTCGCCGTCCCTTCAGGCACGTAGAGGGGCGTGAGGCTGGTCCAGCCAATGAGGCTTGAGGCTCGAAGAATGAGGAACGGCCTGCTTCTCAAACAGCATCCCTCCAGATAAGCTTCTCATGTGCTCTTGCAGTAGACAGCTGATGCAAAAGAAAAGAGATCGGTGCAATGAGAGGGTGAAATACCCTTTCTGTAGGTAAAGTTTCGGTGATTGTTACTCTGCATCAACGGTCTAAAGTTTGGGGGTAAGAAAACACACAATAAAGTTTTGGGTGAAATACTTGAATTAATCTCAGCCTTAAGTAGGGCAGTCAGAAGAGTAGAGAGGGCGAGGTGGTATTTTTAACCCAGCCTAGCGAGTTTTGAGGGTCATATTTATTAATGATGAGGCACCTAACTCGGCTAATACCATGAGATGGCGCCTAATGATACAAATTCTTAAGTTCTCTTTCCTTATAGAACGTTTTAATTACAATTTTGAGCCCGGAAAACCTCGGACCTGCGTATCCTTGACAATTACTCTTGGCTGCATTGCATTCCATCGTTTTATTTTACTCCCTGCGCCACTCAAGGCAGATGCTAACCATATACAGACCAGTCTTGGTGCTGCTTCAATAGTCCAGACCAAATCTCTGGGCCTTATCCCGTCTAAAAGGGAGCACAACCCCACCCCAGGACAGCTGTTGCTTTATTGGACCTCTTCAGTGAGCATTATAGCACTGAGAGATAAAGGATACAGGACCCTGGTCTTGGCATACCTACTACCATATGTAGGACACCTCACTGAGAAAACAATGACAATGCAATAGATTTAACTCTCGCAAATGCAAGACCTAATGCATTGCAAATATTCGTTTTTATTTTCTAGCGCTCATGCAGCGCTTTCACACTCATGAAGGGCGTGTCCTACATTAAAATAAAACCACGGCATGGGGGCTATCACACAAAAAAAGCATTGGTATGTCAAGTTGACAAACAGATGGATTTTGGGGGGAAAAGCGCCCATGCCGTGCTTTCACTTTAATATCGACAGCCTACTTTTCATTAGGTTTTTGTAAAGAAAGGGGTGAGGCCTCTATAAATGTGAGCCAGTAAACAAATTACATAAATAAATAAGTAATCCACGCCGCTAAAATGAATAAATAAATAAATAAGCATGACCACTACATCAGACCACACTGCTAAACTAAATAAAACTAAATAAATAAAAAAGCGCAGACGCTATAGTTAAAGCGGACCGCCATTAGTAAAAATTAAAATAAAAGCGGGCTGCGTGCTGCGGGGTAGTGGGTGGAATAGGGGAATAAGGGAAGAGCATTAAATCAAATAGTGCTCACCAACTTATAAAGCAGATCATGTAACAACATCAGTAAAATGTCCAGTCGTTAGGGGAGGTCACAAATGCAGATAAGGTGGTACCAAGGAGGGACTAACAAGCCTAATGATGAATCCAAAGCCGGCGTTTACAAAGGACAATGATGCAACCCAATTACAAATATGGGCGGAGAGTGGGCGGGGCTTCTATTCCGAACTCTACTACTACATGCATCGCAGCAGCGCATTCGCTGCCCAGGCTTGACCTAAAATGGATGAGTGGAATGCTTGAATTCAGTACTGATGATGGTTCTGGCCTGACTATGGTCTACACTGCGCAAAACAATGGAAAGTAAGGTGTTAATTCATGTGTTCTCTTTTCAATTCTAATTGATAATATTGGATTTATTTTGCCCTTGATGAAAACACCAGATTCAGCTCATTACACTGAGTCCAATACTTCAGAAAATGGTTACATTTGATCCAGCTGTGGGAAGATTCTTCATCAGTATCCAAATAGGCCTCTCAACTATTTGGTGGGTGTCATCCAATTTATAGTTGTCCCTTGGGAGATTGAAGAAATAAGGCTTAAAGAAAATATGATTGAATAAAAAGTTAAAAGTAAAACATAGCAATCAAACATTTCAAAATGGAAATAAGCTATCAATATATCTACACAAGCAAAAGTAAACTGGGTACTTCCACGGCGCCATTAAACACAATCTTCCACGGCGCCATTAAACACAATTCTTCCACAGCGCCATTAAACACAATTCTTCCACGGCGCCATTAAACACAATTCTTCCACGGCGCCATTAAACACAATTCTTCCACGGCGCCATTAAACACAATCTTCCACGGCGCCATTAAACACAATTCTTCCACGGCGCCATTAAACACAATTCTTCCACGGCGCCATTAAACACAATTCTTCCACGGCGCCATTAAACACAATCCTTCCACGGCGCCATTAACCACAATTCTTCCACGGCGCCATTAAACACGCTTCCACGGCGCCATTAAACACAATTAATCCCCCTCAAATCACTAGACTCTGAGTCAGAAAATCAAAAAGTATGGTTATATCCAGAATATAACTCACAAGGGAGCTGGGACATCCTCAACAGAGGGAACCTCTTGAAACTCTGCAAAAATATTTCAGGTCTGGAGAGCATAAAATCAACGGACATTGAGAGGGTGACCTTTGTTGGCCCGGGGCCTAACGAACAAAATGAAACAACCGAGATAACCTTCGCCAATTCCAACATGGCGAAGGCCCTGAAGGGACACAAAATACAGCTGGACAACTGGGGAATAAAAATCAAAACCCCACCATCGATGAAATATCCGGGAATTTTGAAAGGAAAAAACAGACAACAGGGAGACGAAGATCCGAAGGAGAGGAAAACCACGCACACCATTCGTTCAACCCCATCCGCCTGCGGATCAATCTTACACGGTTCACTAGGAGGCACACAAGCAACCGAGTTGGTCAGTAATTCAATAAAAAATTTTAAACACACAGCAGGTGGTCATCGATCCTGCTCAATACTGGGGCAGAGCCCTACAGACTGGTCTTGGCTGGCCCAGGCTTTAAACTCCACTTCCTAGTATCATCATAGGGCCTCCGTTAAATAACCCGCCGCCCACAAAAATGAACACGCAGGACATTAGTTGGTGCATCGTACCTGCTTCATAACCAACAGCTCCGACCAAGAGCCCAGATACTACACAGCTCAAGCAAATTCCAAAACCTGTCAACTAAACAATCCAACCATCAACATAATGTCCTGGAATGTGAACGGGTTACATAAAGCCCTGCAAAGCTCCGACGCTGTAGCTCTTATGGTTGGAGCAGACATTGTTTGTGTTCAGGAAATATGGGCCATCTCAGCAACACCATTACGTAACTACGCTGAATATTTTAAACCCGCAAAAAAGATTAATATCTTTGGGAGACCATCAGGGGGTATTTCAACTTACATTAGACATGCATTACAAGTGAATTTTGAAGTAATACAGCATGATTCAGACATGTTTTTGGCCGGGATCTTGAAAGGCTTAATAACGCCCAAGGGCCAGACTTCAATTCTTCTCATAAACATTTATTACAACTACCACGGGTCGAATCCAAACGATAAATTCTCCGACCTACTACATCAGATTGAAAACCTACTGGTACGTTATGCGGCCATGGATCCAATTATTTTGAGCGACTTTAACCTGCACGACATAGGGCACCCTACCGACGAAAAACATCATAGCGGAAACACAAGAAAACTCAATGCCCTAATGCGAGCCTATAAATTGGGAACAACACACCAAATCTCCATGAAGAACAAACCAACAGTATTGATACCCCCTACCTTTAATAATCAAACAACAATTGACTACATCTTATTAAGCGAATACTTACAAAAGCATATGACACGTTACACCGTCCAACCTCGGACTGACAGCGATCACGCTGCTCTTTTGTTAGAGCTGTCCATGAGCGCAAACTTTAGACAGCCTATTCAACATATAGGATCCTCAAATGGAGATGAACTATATAAACTGCCCAAAAGAATCAAATGGGGACTGCTCCCGACCCATAAGTTTGCCGAATGGAAATCTTCCTGGAAAGGGTAGCAGACTGACCATAATGACCAGGGAAGAATTGGAGAATGGGGTGTCCTGGCATACGATCTTGCCCAACAGCTCCGAGGGAATACTAATCAAAGAGCACTTGACAACACCGTATACAAACTGGGATTTCATCCTGCAATAAAGGGTTCCAAAAAAGTGCTCAATTCCAAACGCAGGGCCTACAGGGCAACCGGATCGCAAATCGGAAAAAAGGATCTACAGGAGGTGGCCAAGGCTCACAAAAAAATTGTCTGGCAAGTGAAACAAGAAGCAACTGAGCAAAAATGGTTGACGATCTTCAAACTGCTCGCTCCTTGCAAGTCACAAGAATTTTGGCAATATATAAACAAACTCAGCCATGGGTCTTGCAATAGAGAGAATTCGATTGATGCGAGTACGTGGGTAGCCCACGTAAAATCCCTCTACACTAACGACCCGGAAACAAACTCAAGTAAAAAAATCCTCTCTTGATGAACTGCTAATTGACGAATTAACTGAACCAACGCCCCTCCTTGCCAATGCCACACCAGCTGGAAATAAGGCTCTGAGAGCAATCTTGAAAAAAATACGCCCCAATGGGGCACCTGGACCAAACGGTTTGCCTGGCTCACTCTTCAGAGAGGACATCGACTTTTGGACCGAGAGCCTGAGCCAGCTGTATGCGGAGTGCAGACTTATGATGGACGTCCCGGACTCCTGGAGGGGATCCCTGCTACACCCAATCCACAAAAAAAGGGTCATGCACCGATCCTAAGAACTATCGAATGATTGCCCTACTGGATGTGGAAGGTAAAGCATATGCAAGCTCTCTCCTTACAGAACTAACAAACTGGGCAACTAAGGAAAACTTTCTCCCCCCTCCACCAAATGGGGTTCCGCCCGTGAGGCTCAACCATAGATAACATCATAGTCCTCTCATATCTCGCTCAACAATCAACGGCACAGGGTGTCCAGCCTCTTTTTGCCTGCTTTATTGATTACACAGCAGCTTTCGACGGTGTCGACCGGAACATCCTATGGAACAAACTGGCAGGTTGGAACATCTGCCCGAAACTTCTGCAAGCCATCAGATCCCTGTACACCCAGACATGGGTAAGAGTCAAACTTTCGAGCCAATCAGCCACGGAAAAAATTGGCACAGATCAAGGCCTAAAGCAGGGGTGTGTCCTTGCCCCGCTCCTTTTTAATTTATATACAGCTGATTTGGGCAGAGCTCTTAAGGGAGCAAACCTGGTGACTCTGAAGATCGGGGAAACCAGACTTCAATTGATGCAGTACGCCGACGATCTGGTCCTATTGGACCATACCAAAGTCGGCCTTCAAAAAGGGCTAACTGCACTAGCAAACTATAACGCCAAAAACAAACTGGTGGTAAACCAATCAAAATCCAAAATACTGATTTTTGGCAGATACCCAAACAAGAAATTAACAAAATGGAGACTGGGATCGCTCACGTTATCTACCACTCAAGCATATAATTACCTTGGAGTATGGCTTAGTGAAACCGGCAGGCCTCACGTTCATCGACTCAAGCTCATGCAGAAAGCCAAAATGGTAACCTATGCCATTTGTAAATTAAACGCAACCTTGGAAAGCCCGACCACCACGGCAATCCAACGGGTCTTGAAAGCAAAACTACTACCCTCCGTCAATTACGGTATACAGGCGTTTCCAGGAAAACTGTGGCAAGACCTCGAAAAGATCAATTGCGCAGCATATAAAAAGCTATTTTGCCTACCAGCATGTACAAGAAATACTCTAATTCACCTTGAATTTAACCTTACCCGACAATCCCTGGAAGAATTGGCAAGCATGGCAAAATATTTTTATTCAACGAGAGCAGCTCCAGAGAATTCGATGAAGCAAGTAATAAATAAAATATTCACAAAATCTGGTAACCCCTGGTCGGACTGCCTGACTCTAGCTAAAGAGCATCTGGAACTAGCAATAGAAAACTGGGATCCCAACATAATAACATACACAAACATAAAAGCAGTTATGAGAAAACAAGTAAGAACTCGCTCACAAAACCTGGATATTGAAGCCTTGACGATCAGAGGCTTCCACGAATCTCAAAGCTCCCCGCATATTTTAAATGGTCTAAAACCACATTTGGTACAGTCGGTGGGCAGGCAAGCCCTTCAAAGGATCCTGGCTGCAAGACTGCACGCGCTCCCCTTAAAACAGCTATACCCATCCGTCAAAGCTGGACCCGAGATCACGGAATGTCGCCTCTGTTATTACAAGCGGGAATCCTTATCTCATATTCTATTATGCTGCCCTGTCCTCCTGTCAGCTCGTAGAATCCATCTAAGACCTATCCTCCTCCAAATAGGAGTACGGACGGCAGAAGAGGCTGTTTCCCAATTATACCTGCTGGACACTGTGAAGCATATGGCCAACTTCGCCAAATTCATCTACCATGCGCGAACAGCTTTAATGGCCAAATCAACCAAGCTTGTAACTGACTTTTAATGCGTGGACTCCCCCAAGTAGCACCCGTCACCTTACTACCCTTTTATTTTTTATTTTATTTTTTCTTTCCTTTTTTTATTTTCGTCGTTTGCATTGTTTATATATTTTAAATAGGAAATTCCAAGCCTAAGAATATAGAGCTTCAGTTTTTAAATGGAATATGAAATCGTTCTAAACATGTGTTTCTTTGTACAGATTGCTAAAATTTTAATTAATTAAGCAATAAAGATTACCATACCATACCATACTTCCTTTTATGAGGTCGGGTGAGAAAGAAAAAAACAAGCAAAACTGCATATGGATAAATTAACAATTTGCAGCAATAAGTCAAAGTTCCCTGAAAAAGCCAATTTGGCTCCTAATAGTTCTTGTCGTAATGTCTTTATTAAGAATATGATTAAGACCGTCACATTGGTCGAAAGGCATTATGGCATAATGCGTTTCAGCATTCACAGCTGGCTTGCTCACATGGAAAGGCATTCTTTAAGACTTCATTATTTAAATGTGTGCTATCCAATGCCTACTACTTCCTTAGTATGGAAATGGAAAACATACTACTGATATAAATATATATATATACCACCTAACAAATTCTGTTACATTTGAAGTATATTGGAATGATGAGCTGGATTTCACTTTGCACTGTATAAATAATGTACATTTTCACACAAAATCACGATGATTATTATCAAGTGTATTATTATTTTTAAGTCAGTGACGTTAACTGATATTGAAAGCCTTTTGTACCAAAGACTGTGGAACATATAAGGAAAGATGTTTTCTGTTTCTATTAATTTGTGTGAATACACCTTTAAAAAGCGGTATGAGATGAACGCGGGTCATGTGACCAAGAACAACTTGTTGTTCGAAACGCGTTATCCCTCGACTCTGTGACTGCCGAATAAAAGATCTTTTGGAAAGAACTACGGGCTCGTTTGAATTCTTTCACCTGGATTCTGTTTTGGTATATATATATATATATTTATATATATATATATATATATACATATATATATATCCAAGTAGTATTTCCCTGACACTCTCAGGCTCTCCAGCTGGTGATGCACTGAGAAACCAGAAACGGACACCAGTTATCGTGTTTTTTAGCAGGTCTTGATTTATTGAGCCAAAAAAGTCAGACACGTTTCGAATACCTTAGTATTCTTCATCACTGGCGGAAACACAGTCCTCTTGCTATTTTTATGCCCTGTTTTTTTCGTGATGCTTACACCCCGATCATGTGACTTATAAACATAAAAGAAACACTACTGGCATTATTGCGATTGTCTCATTCTGTGTTGTCACACCATATTTAAAATGTTATGCATATATTGTTTGAATACATATTTGAACACAACAATATTAGCGTTAATTCACGTGCTTGAATGCAACTGTTGGTACTGTTCATTTTACCAGGATTACATAACCTGAATTATGGTATTTAAAACGATAAACATCATTTTGACAAATAAATATATAAATATATAAAAATTTGTATAAATACCTATTTATGTAAAAAATCGTTAATAAAAATATATAAATTCATTACAGTACTAAGAATTAATTGGGCTACATATCGGAATAAATTCCTGTGGTGTAAAGGTCCCTAAACCATTGAGTTTGGGATAGATGTTTTAATATGCGTATAAACTTGCAAAGGGCAAACCTGCAATGTGCGAAAGACTATGCTAGATATGGTGTTTAATGGATAATAGCTAATTTTAAATGGCTCAGGCATCTTCACGCCGATATCTTCGCGGCGAGTCAGAGAGCGGGCACAAGTGGTGTTGGAGTCACCATCGGAACAGTAAGAGGGTGTTTTGGGGCCCTGGATGGATATTTTACCCAGACAGATCCTGGCTTGGTATTTGTTATCGACGGGGGTGATTTTTAAACGAGGGTTAGCCAATGACTAGATGGCATTTATGAAGTTCGTATGTTTGCCAGTGAATAACTTACAATGAAGGCAGTTCTCAGAGAATTGGGGTGCCATTATTGGGGAACAGGAAACATCTTTTACATTGTGTATGTTTTTCTTCAAACATAGGTTGTGTTCTTTGGAACTCCGCCTGCCTGATGCCAGTACGAGCCTTATGAGATAATAGACACGGTAAGCCACTCGTGCACTAATAGTATTGGGTGGGGTTGATATGTACATTATACAGTGACGTGATATGCACAAATGGCCGTTCATCAAATATGTGGGATATGGCAGCATATCTCCTTGTACTTTCACACATATATATATTTTTGTGACACATGTCTTGTTTTTAACATAAGCAGTCAAATGCTGACTGGGGGGCATTGATACACAAAACAATTAGTTTCAAGTAATGCCCCTGGAACATAAAGTTTGCCTGGGGGTACGAATGGGAGCCAGGGGTTCTAGAACCATCGATGTATATGAATATATGTTGTGGGACATCTCTCCCAATATACGGTATTGTATTGTATTATATCGTTAGAATGGCTTTTATTTGTATCTTCTCTTTTTTTTATAGTAATGATATTCCATGTTGGTGGAAGTTCCCTCCACGTGGGTTTCCTCTAATTTGCCAAACTGAGGAAAGAGGAAATCAATGACTGGGACAGATAGACTGTCCTGAAGAAGACCGACGTGACCCATTAAAAAGAGGGCACCGTAATACGGTCGAAACACGTTGACCACCGCAGCCTAAGGAGTAGTGTTTTAGGATCTTGACCTCCTGCCTAAACACTTTTCATCCTTCACATATTTTAATCCTGACCGTGGAACCTATGAATAAAGGGTTAGCAGGTATCCACAAGCCAGTTTTAACAAGCACTACCTAACTGCACTTTTTGTCTATCACTCACCCAGTCTTAAAGGGTAACACCTATTGTTGTGATCACTGTCAGTCACATTTGTGTTTGTCCCTGTTCTTCTTGTGTTTTGTGTTTCCCCCTCCCTATGCTCCGCCCCCTGCGTGGCTACGCGGGGGCGTTTTGAAAGCAGACCCGATAATGAAGCATGTCACATACATTTGTGTGTGAGAGAGGGCAGTTTTTCAAAACTTATATATTTTTCATAGCCTTTTTTCTTCATTTTTAGTTGGCCTTAGTCCTCTTCACCCCTTTATGTGTTTATATGTGATGATTAGGGGGTTCGGGGTGGTGGAGTTTAGTTGTTGACCCTCTCCCCTCTTTTGTGTAAAATAATGGATAATAGCTGCCATACAAGTTTTAGAATAGTGCAAAATAGTTGTGCTAAAGTGCTAACAGTATATATGTGCAAAAAAAAGTGGAGGTTTGTGTTAAAAAATATATACATTAAAAAGTCAATGTGTATATTAAAAAACAGATTCATGGGAATAAGGGGAAATTTAACTGCAGTGATGTAAACCTATAAGTGTATTGAGTATATGTTATCTAAGACACTATGTTCTTTAGAGAAAGTTGTGAAGATCCTCCGTATTGTTGAGCCCTTTAGGATATTTACTGTCCAATTCCAGGATGAATTTGGACTCAAGTTTCCTTAATGCTTTCTCTCTATTGCCTACTCGAGGATACTCTGGGATGGCTGCAATTACATAGTATTGCAAGTATTTAAGGTCATTGCTGTGCACTGCTTTAAAATGTCTGGCTACTGGGTACGCCGTATCGTTGTAAACTATAGCCCTAAGGTGTTGGAGAATCCTGACATGCACCTGTAGTTTTGTACTGCCTACATATTTGAGGCCACAGGTGCATATCAGAACATATACGGCGTACTCAGTTTTGCAATTGAAATGTCCTTAAATTTTAGTTTCATGTGGGCTGAAGGGAAGTTTTGTATTTGGTAGTTGTAATACCAAATTTGCAGGCCTTGAATGATGTACATTTGTAGAAACCCTCACGAGGCCTCAGCCACGTGGCTTTACTGGTTTTTGTAATTTCCGGGTTGCTACGCACTATTTGGGATCTCATGGAGATTCCTCTGTGATATGTTATGGTCGGTGTGCTAGATACTTCAGGAGCCATGACTGCATCTGTCAAAACTATCGGCCAATTCTGATTGATAATCGATCGAATTTGGTGATGTTGTTTATTAAACGTAAGGATGAGTCTTGTGAGTATTGCTTTCTTTTTCTTCTTCATCTTTTTCATCATAGATGGGCTCTCTGGTGGTAGATGGAGGCTCTAATAATGACTATCTAAATCTAGTATTAACTTTGCTAAGCGCTTTATTGAGAGTGGATGTGCTGTAGCCTCTTCTGCGAAATCTCTCTAATGCCTTCCTAATGCATATTTCCTGTTGCTGAGTGGGGCTACATATTCGTTTTATTCTTAGTAGCTCACTGTAGGGTATGCTTTCAATTAAGTGTTTGGGGTGGGCACGTGGAGTTGCCCGCTGTGGCTTTTCTATGGAGCGTGGTCTTTAATGTTCCATCTTCCACATATACTCTCACATTCAAAAATTCAACCTCCTTGTCACTGATATGTGAGGTGAATTTGAGGTTGACCTGATTGTTATTGAGGTCATTGATAAACTCATTAGCACTATCGTCATTGCCATACCAAACATCATCAATAAATCTTAACCAGAGTCTGACATGTGTGTTATACTTTTCCTGATGTTCCATTCTAAGGATCTGCTCCTCCCACCAGCCTACCATTAAACAGGCATAGATGGGGGAGAAGCAGGATCCCATTGCTACTCCCCTCAACTGTTTATACATCTGCGTTCCAAACATAAAATAGTTGTTGTTGAGACACCATTCAATGCTATTGACTATGATTTTGTTATGTTCATAACACTCTGCTAGTTTGTTGTTCAAAAAGTGTTTGGTCGCCTTAAGCCCTACATTATGGTCAATGCATGTGTATAGTGATTCTACGTCCAAAGTTATTAGTCTCATATATATGGTTGTGTGAACAAGAGCACTTGATGCTCGAAACGCGTCAACGTGAAAGGTCGTATTAAATAAAAACATCGACTTGCCTGAAGCTGTTAGGTCCGCTTCTTTATTTCGCCCTCGAGGAGGTTATAAGGATTGCTATATATATATATATATATATATATATATATATATATATATATATATATATATATATATATTTTTTTTTATATATATATATATATATATATATATATTAACAAACAAATTGTCCTGTCGCAGCGGGAGCTCAATCCAGTTGGTGCCCGCGATGAGACCAGGACAGTGTCTCAGTTGTATTTCATACCAGAAAAGAATCGCGGCACACTTCTTGGTATTTCACGCAGTTACTTTATTTTTCGTGAGGTAACAACTCCTACGCGTTTCGAACCGTAGTTCCTGTTCACGGTAGTGTTGGTGGTTTGTCCCTCTACTATTTCTATGTTTGTATCACTTCCTGCCCCTATCATTATCTGGGGCATGATGGAACTTGTGGTTTTACAATCTTTAAGTAGCCGTTATGCCTCACAATATGGCATTACACATTATGGGTTCTGCATCTGCAGCGAGGATTTGTTTGAGTCACAACACGGAAGGCGTTCCCAATTATAAAGGGAAAATGACGCTTCCAAGAACGCTCGTGTTATACACGTGCGTGTGTAATCAAAACTCCCTATGCCAGAGAATTGATAATCGTGCGTGAAAGGCAGACTGTAATGTCTATGTTCAATTAAGGGCTGAGTGCCCTGAGTCCCCGCTGTATGCATTAACTCATAATGTGTGCTTTTACTCAATAACTGCTATTTCCACAATACATGACTTGGATACGTCTCATGAAACAGCATTTAACAAGTACATTTCTTTTTGCATTCGGGAGAGAATTATTGATTTATGTTACAGCATTTGCAATTTCATAGTTGTCATAAATGAACATAAAGTTCTTCATCGCCGTTGAGGCCAGTCGGCTGTTTGGTTCTGAATCTAATAATTAGCTTAGATTCCAATCGTTTGAGTTTTTGTATGCGGTTTCCACCTCGTTCGTGCTGTTGAATACTTGCAAGTCCAAAATATTTTATGTCCAACCAAGTTTTCGTTTCATGTTTGGTCATATGTTTGGCAATGGCATATGAATGATCACCATTCTGAATCGCACGAATGTGTTGAAGTATTCTAGTCTTAAGAGAGCACGTCGTACTCCCAATGTAGGATTTACCGCAAAATCATTGAAGCATATAGAGGACAAACGACGATTCACAAGTTATGCTTGATCTGATTATAAAGTTCTTTCCTTCAGGGTCTTTTAAGCTTTTAATATTATGTCCAACTTTACAGGCCTTACAGGTTGTGCATTTACTAAATCCTCGTTTTCTCATATCCAGCCAAGATTCAGGTTTTTTCATTTCAAAGTGACTTTGAGTCAAATGATCTGCGAGGTTAGGCGCTCTTTTATAAGAAATCAAGGGATGATCGCCTATGGACATTCCGATGTCTGGATCTTTGCGCAGTATATGCCAATACTTCATTAATACTTTTTGTATTCTGTGGCTTTCTTTGCTAAAAGTCATTATCATCCTCGGCTATTCGTCTTTTTTGTTTGTTTTGGTTGCTGTGGTTTGGTCAGTTGAATGAGATTTGTTTACAAGAGTATCTGCTCTTGTTTTCATTCTGGCATTTGTTTCACATACATTGAGATCAGTTGTTTTGTATCCTCTCTGTTTGAAGCGTTCTTTGGTTTCTCTGAATTTCTTTTCCATTTCGGTATCCTCTGAGCAGTTTCTTCTCATCCGTAATAGCTCACCATACGGAATGCTCTTTTTTAGTCTGACTGGATGGAAGCTCAGGCCATGAAGGAGACTATTTGTTGCCGTCTCTTTCCTATGGACAGTGGTGTGAATTTTGTCATTAGCTATGTATACCTTAGTGTCCAGGAATACTGTCTCCTTTGCACTGATGGTGTATGTGAATTTCAATCCAACTTGGTTGTTGTTGAGGATGTCGAAGAACATTAGGAACTCAGCTTCAGTGCCTCTCCACAGGAGAAAGAGGTCGTCAATGAATCGTAGCCAGAGGGCCACTTTGGCCATATGTTGGTCGTTTTCCTCTGTCCAAGCCATGTTTTTCTCCCACCATCCCATGGTGAGATTGGCGTAGCTTGGAGAGAAGGACACTCCCATCGCCGTTCCACAGCATTGTTCATATACGACTTTATTGAAGAGGAATATGTGATATAGGCACATGGAGATCATTTCCATGATCATTTTAGAATGTTCTCTCCTGGTTATAGGTTGTTGGTCTAACCGGTTTCTTACGGATTTTAATGGACACTGAATGGCAGACAGATTACTTGTTGGTGACAATCGATGTGATATCGTTATACACATCAATCGACCATGACATCGGATTAAAAGCAATTAATACTTCCTAGGGAGTGTCCTTCTCTCCAAGCTACGCCAATCTCACCATGGGATGGTGGGAGAAAAACGTGGCTTGGAGAGAGGAAAATGACCAACATATGGCCAAAGTGGCCCTCTGGCTACGATTCATTGACGACCTCGTTCTCCTGTGGAGAGGCACTGAAGCTGAGTTCCTAATGTTCTTCGACATCCTCAACAACAACCAAGTTGGATTGAAATTCACAGTCTCCTTCATGGCCTGAGCTTCCATCCAGTCAGACTAAAAAAGAGCATTCCGTATGGTGAGCTATTACGGATGAGAAGAAACTGCTCAGAGGATACCGAAATGGAAAAGAAATTCAGAGAAACCAAAGAACGCTTCAAACAGAGAGGATACAAAACAACTGATCTCAATGTATGTGAAACAAATGCCAGAATGAAAACAAGAGCAGATACTCTTGTAAGCAAATCTCATTCAACTGACCAAACCACAGCAACCAAAACAAACAAAAAAGACGAACAGCCGAGGATGATAATGACTTTTAGCAAAGAAAGCCACAGAATACAAAAAGTATTAATGAAGTATTGGCATATACTGCGCAAAGATCCAGACATCGGAATGTCCATAGGCGATCATCCCTTGATTTCTTATAAAAGAGCGCCTAACCTCGCAGATCATTTGACTCAAAGTCACTTTGAAATGAAAAACCTGAATCTTGGCTGGATATGAGAAAACGAGGATTTAGTAAATGCACAACCTGTAAGGCCTGTAAAATTGGACGTATTATTAAAAGCTTAAAAGACCCTGAAGGAAAGAACTTTATAATCAGATCAAGCATAACTTGTGAATCGTCGTTTGTCGTCTATATGCTTCAATGCTTTTGCGGTAAATCCTACATTGGGAGTACGACGTGCTCTCTTAAGACTAGAATACTTCAACACATTCGTGCGATTCAGAATGGTGATCATTCATATGCCATTGCCAAACATATGACCAAACATGAAACCAAAACTTGGTTGGACGTAAAATATTTTGGACTTGCAAGTATTCAACAGCACGAACGAGGTGGAAACCGCATACAAAAACTCAGACGATTGGAATCTAAGCTAATTATTAGATTCAGAACCAAACAGCCGACTGGCCTCAACGGCGATGAAGAACTTTATGTTCATTTATGACAACTATGAAATTGCAAATGCTGTAACATAAATCAATAATTCTCTCCCGAATGCAAAAAGAAATGTACTTGTTAAATGCTGTTTCATGAGACGTATCCAAGTCATGTATTGTGGAAATAGCAGTTATTGAGTAAAAGCACACATTATGAGTTAATGCATACAGCGGGGACTCAGGGCACTCAGCCCTTAATTGAACATAGACATTACAGTCTGCCTTTCACGCACGATTATCAATTCTCTGGCATAGGGAGTTTTGATTACACACGCACGTGTATAACACAAGCGTTCTTGGAAGCGCCATTTTCCCTTTATAATTGGGAACGCCTTCCGTGTTGTGACTCAAACAAATCCTCGCTGCAGATGCAGAACCCATAATGTGTAATGCCATATTGTGAGGCATAACGGCTACTTAAAGATTGTAAAACCACAAGTTCCATCATGCCCCAGATAATGATAGGGGCAGGAAGTGATACAAACATAGAAATAGTAGAGGGACAAACCACCAACACTACAGTGAACAGGAACTACGGTTCGAAACGCGTAGGAGTTGTTACCGCACGAAAAATAAAGTAACCGCGTGAAATACCAAGAAGTGTGCCACGATTCTTTTCTGGTATGAAATATATATATATATATCTATATATATCTATATATATATATAGATATATATAGATATATATTATATATATATATATATATTTAGTTTGCATGTTTTACCTATGTATTGTTAGAATTGGTAACTATTGCTAACTATTTTTAAAATTTTATATTTAACTCGATTATTTATTAACAAGAGAAATGGCTCAGTAGTATTTTAATACTCAAGAATTATAATTTTCTTTATTGAATTGAAAATCAGGGCAAACAGTACATTCAAAAATATAGTCATGATTGGCTGCAAATAGTGCTATAAATAGTACAACGCTAATCTTACCCATTTCCCCACAGGCAATATACGTTACGTTTGACTCGTGCTCCGAACCCATGAGGAACACAATCACATCAATTGGAAACATCTTCCATTTCAAATTCAGGTGGGTAACCACAATACTTGTTCCATGCTTCCCATACCTTTTCCCATTTACGGGGACAACTACGGTGTATAAAAACCGTCTTCTCAGTTACCATCGCCTCATCCATGTCTGTACACCATTTCCGGAGAGTAGGTGTGTCACCTGACCCCCACATCATAGCAATATTGCGCTTAGCAAATGTCATACAGAGCATTGCCCAGTCCTGTTCCTGATGGGTGAGGTCGTTGGGCTCCCACACGTTTAACAGACATCAGACATGGTTCTGGCAATAGGGAGACTTCCACGGCTTGGGAGATAGTGCGCATCACCTTGGCCCAGTATGCTGCCACATGAGGACATTCCCACAATGTATGAAAAAATGTACCTTCCTCCCCACAATTCCTTAAACAGTATTTGTGTTGGGCTTTCCCTATGGCACAGAGTGTCGTTCTAGTGTAGTAGGTGCGGTGTAATACTTTAAGTTGGACCAATCTGAGCCGCGCGGGTATGGCCGTCTCACGAGGCGATGACAGTGCCTCCTGCCATTCTGATTCCTCAAAATCACCCACATCCTGGGGCCATTTTTGTCGGGGCTTGGGCGTCGGATCTGGCAGGTTGTTAATTAACTTGCGATATGTAAAAGATGTTGCCTTCTCAACCATATGTTCCGTAAGGAGTCTATCCTCCAGTAGGTTGGCTTCTGGTATGTCCGTGCCCGGGGCTAGGATTGCCTGAAGTGCATATCTAATTTGCATATATCTAAACTTTTCCGTCTGCGCCATGTCGTATTGTGTCGCCAAATGGGAGCATTCCACCACTGCACCCTACCTCCAAAGATCCCCCACTGTGGAAATACCAATGTTGTCCCAATTGGTGAAACCCTGGCTATTTCGGAGTCACCCAAGTCTGTGGGAGTCCCAGAGTGGTGTCATTTGCGTAATGTTTCCCAAACACTGCACGCGCTCCTGCGCCCGGTACCATATGTGGATCGTGTGTGCAGTTGGGCCAATCAGTGAGGGTGGCCTACGCTTGCTGTATAATGCTGTCATTATTCCGCTCTCTCCAAGTTCGTGCCTGTCCGCTTAATATGCAGGTTCATTGTGCGGGGTGTGTAGCCAATAGTTGGTTATCTTAATGTGGGCCACCCAGTAATACATTTGTACATTCGGAAAGCTATCCCCCCAAGAATTATAATTTTAAATTAAAATATTAAATACTTTAAAAAGTATTACATTTTTTAAACTTATATTAAAGTTGCATCACTTATCGATTTGTGTAATTATCAAGCACAATTGTATCAAGTCCATCTAATAAATGCAATTCCTCCTTTATGGGTTTTTGTATTCTTCTTTTTATTTGATGAATCACAGCCAACACATTTAGTATTTAATACATGGGGAGTATTGTAATTTATAATACTTTAAAATGTAGCATAACAATTATTATAATATATAAGGCAGGGTTGAGTGGGTATACCCAGTCAGAAAAAGTAAAAATACTATGTAAATATAATTTTACGGAACAGGATGTTATAGTGAGAGTGGAAGTTATTGGGGAGTATATTAATAATCAAGTATTTAAATGTATTACCTTTACCAAAATGTAGTATTTTATTTATATTAATGTATAAATACCTTTTCTTACTAAACAATAAATTAATCACAAAACATTTTTCAATATGTAATACAAATCAATGTAAAACGTAATTCTTGTGGGGCGCCAGAGGGCACCAAGCAAGATGGCCGCACTTGTGTTGGGCTCTTGCAGTTCGGGCTTCTATCCGTCTCACATCCTGAACATCCTGGCACCCTGATTAAGCACAACCGGCCATGAACACATAAGAAGTGCCCCTGAGGCAGCCTAGGGCCAGAAGACCGTCTTGATATTGCCTGGAGGCGCGATTGCTGTTGCTAAGACCCCGGAGCTCGAGACCCCTAAGATGGCGATCACGCAGAGGGCCTAAGAGGCAACTGCTGCTTCATGCATTGCTGCTGCCGAGTGACGCCTTACCTGCAATCTGCTGCTGGACCGGCACCTACTGACTCCTGTGGGGTGCTCGAGCTGTGCTGCCTCTCCCGTGGTGGACTGGATCTGGTCCTGTGACTCTCTGGCCTGTACAGCTGCTCCCCGGGCGCTGCCTGGTGGCTCTGAGGCCGAACGCTGCGAGAAAGGGCGGTGGGGTGGAGGCCGACCCTGGCTGGCCTGGAAGGGAGGCAATACCATCCGGACCTGGGCATCGTTGAGGAGGTGAAAGTTGAGGGGGATCAGGCAGCAGAACCTGTGCTCGGGGGCCCGCAGCTGCACCCGGATGCTCCCCCCGCCGCGTCCGCTCACTAGATCGGGAGCACTTCTGTCCGCTCCTGAGGGCTGGGCTGGCGCTGTGTGTCGGGGGGGATGTCGGTGGCTGCGTGCGTGCGAGCCTGGGAGTGTGACCCGCTGCCTCCTGTCCTCCCGAAGTGGGCTCTGTAACATGCCCGCCACACGGGACCGCCTGGACTTGCGTCTGGTGAGCCTGGGTGGAGTCGCGGCCTCATCTCCCCCGCGCCTGAGACACACGAGTAACTACGCTGGAGACACCCCGGTCGGCCTACGACCCCTTCTGGCTGCCACCATCTGTGAGACAGAAGTAAGCCTGCTGATACATGAACAACACTGCTGTTTTACAAAGGGGGTGAAGGCACACATCTGCTCTGTGTGGTCGGTTCTGCGGGGGGGTCTGGACCTGGTGCTGCGGCCCTCCTGATCTTCACTAACACTGCCATTAGAGCCTGCCCTGCTCCTTGATTTGGGGGCCTATACCTGTGACCCGTCTTCCTCTCCACGCACACTGCAGGACACTTCTGATCTCACTGTTGAGCTGGCCTTATGCTCCTGTGACCCTAACGAGCTGGACTTCCCCCGAAGAGGTGGGGTGCTTTTTGCCCTGGTTCTGCCACTGGGAACCCCTGTAACGATGTTGACACACGAGCTGGGTGTGGTGGTTGGGCCTGCTTGCGGAGACTGACGCCTGCGCCCGCTGTGTCACTGCTGGGGGCCTGGAGGGGCCGGTTGGAGAAGCGAGCGTGTGAGGGGGCTGCCCGCAGAGCGGGCAGAATCGAACATACTCCATAGACATCCGTGCAACACGCATGTGCATCGCTGATCACTCTGGGCCAGCGGCGCCACCCAGAGAGTAGACACGGATCTCCCTGACACGGCAATCCATCGCAGATCCTCCCGCCTGACCGTGATGGGGAAACTAGATAACAAACAGCCGAAACTCAATTTCGACACTAAGAAGACCCCCGATCTCAGATGGAACCAGACGACGACCAGGCCGAGCCCGCGGCCACATCAACCGCAGACCTAAAGGAGCTGCTCCTTGTGGTGCAGTCCAGCTTGACCTCCATTGAGTCCAAAATGGGCTCCATGTTGGCTAGAATGGACGGCCTTACGCATAAGGTTGAAAAACACGATGAAAGACTAACCGAAGCAGAGAGGTGGATATCGGACCTGGAGGACTCAACCACAGCTACAAATAATCGCACTCTTGAAATGGATAAAGTATTGAAGGTTATAGCCACCAAGAACGAGGAGCTGGAATCGCGCTCTAGGAGAAACAACCTCCGCATTTTAGGGATACTGGAATCCACCGCAATCGGGAAAATGGAAACTTATGTTGAATGCCTGCTCTTGACGCTGTTTGGGAGATAAGAATTCTCGACAGTCTTTGTGGTTGCAAGGGCACATCGCTCGCTGGTGAGTCGCCCTCCCCTGGCACTCCCCCTCGCCCAATAATAGCTAAAATGCTAAACTATCACGATAGAGACACTGCCCTCCGTCTATCCAGAGAGAAGGGGCGCCTCCATCATGAGGGATCAGAGATCTCTATATACCCTGACTTCACTATGGCTGTGCAGGAGCAAAGACGCAAATTCCTTTAGGTCAAACGAAAGCTTCAACAACTTGACATTCCCTATGCTATGCTGTACCCTTGCCTGCCTGAAAGTGACGGCTCAAGGCAAACAACACTTCTTCACAAACCCGCAGCATGCCCAAGACTTCATTAAGACCCTACCCAGACCATCTGGGGACCGCCGGTCTCCTCCGCGGCAGGAGGAGGAGAACAGGGGAGCATCGGACATCGAGTAGATGACTATACAAAGATCCGCGGTTGGGACCTCCTACGCAGAGAAATGTGCACTTAACAGAAAGTCCGGTCATTGGATGCAGGGAGTACAGATCATACGCAGGAGATTAATGACAGCCATTACCCCCCGGCCGCTGAGACATGAACATTGGTACAGCAGGTAGCCCATAACACCCGACCAGGCCATGTTTTCCCCAGCCCAAAGATGAGATGATGGCTCCCGCGCTTGGCCTGCAATGCCCAACTCGACCCCTGCATTGAGTACCTGCTATTGCTTCAGGCCTGCTCTGTTCTCCCACCTCCACTTTCTCAGTCGTCTGGATGGACTGAAGATCTTAAGCCCGAACACCTTCGCCTTCGCGAGGAGTACCTGGTTGCCCTCTTGAAGCCACCCACCAGGTAAAGCCTCTTACGTGACTTTGTGTAACGAAGTTGCAATGTTTCCTTTCTGTCCCCTGTTGGGACTGGGACTTGTGGGACCTTTGGGAGGTTGCTATGCATGGCAAGTTGGGGTTGCTGTCGTGGGAGGAGGGAGGGAGTGGGTATTGTTTTTCAAGTTCCTTTTAGTCCGGCACTCGGCACGATTCCACTGCTTGACTTATTCACATGTCACTACACACACTATGGCTCATCATGTTTTCTTCCATTGCGATTAAGACAGAGACTCGTCCCAACATGCTTAAATGTAACTTCCTATCGTGGAATGTGCGCGACTTATGTGAACCCCGTAAACGCTGTCACATCCTTGCCAGTCTAGACCGCCACAATGTTCATTGCGCTATGATGCAGGAACAACATCTATTCCCTAACTCTTCCCCTACCTTCGCTGCCCGCTGGGCAACCCACAGAGGATTCTCCTGTTACTCCTCATACGCCCGAGGTACTGCTGCGCTAGTGCGACATACACTCCAATACACTCCTATCGGCTCCTATGCCGATCCTCAGGGGAGATATAATGTTATGTGGGGAAGGCTATTGGGGCAGTCCATTACCGTGGTATTGTGCTGTTGCCCAAATTCAGATGACCCAGAGTTTTTTAGAGTGTTGTGGGGAAAGATAAGAGATGTAGACACCACTCACTTGATTTGGGGTGGAGGCTTTAATGTTACGCTTAACCCCAACCTGGACATGTCGCACCCCTAATCACATCATGAAACAGCTGCGCAGCAAACCCTCAGAGATATAGCGGAGGAACACAGCCTTGCAGACCCATGGAGAACCCACCATCCAAAGACACGGCAGGGATCCTGCTACTACTCTGTACACGCCTCCTGGTCGAGCATAGATTACTGGTTAGTGGATAGGGGAGTAGCGACTTGGACATCACACACCACCTCCTTATCACGCACACACTCGGATCACTCTCCAGTATTGCTGACGCTCACCACGCCACAGGAGGAGCCCCCATACCTAGCATGGCACCTCAACCCTCAATCATTACTTGACCCTGTATTCAAAGATGAGGTAGAACAAGAAATATCTGAATTGTTCCTTCGTAATGAAGGCTCTGTCCCCCTATACTCTACCATATGGGAGGCTTTCAAAGCCACCATAAGGGGCATCTGCATCGCAAAGAGTGGCGGGGTACTGAAAGACATAAGAAACACACTCCACAAACAACAAACATACTGAGTCTTCCCTTCAATCTGCACCCTCTCCCACATTACAAGCGCAAATCCGCGAGCTCCTCAATGAATAGCAAGAAACTGCAGAGCGTGAATGTAAATTCAGGGGGAAATACCAAAAAGCTTGGTGCTAAGGAGAGGGCGAAAGACCGGGAAGAGTGTTGGCCTCCTCTGTCAGCCCACCCCGCTTCACGACTGCAGTATTGGAAATAGAAGATGAAGACGGCTTGATACGCCGAAACTCTTCGGACATTCTAGCGGCGTTTAGGCAATTTTATAAGGGTTTATACTCTACCCACCGCTACACCCCAGTGGATTTTGAATCCTTCTTTGACGACACTGCCATAGCCTGGTTTGGGAATGGCCAAAGGGAATTCCTACTAGCTCACCATGAAGATGATGAAATTATCACAGATATCATACAATTACAATCAGGCAAAGCCCCAGAGCCTGATGGCCTGCCAGCCGAATTCTATAAATTATATAAACATCTCATTATTCCAGTGCTATGCCACGTGTTCGTGGCGTAGCACGATGCCGCGAGACTGGCATCTTGCCCCGCACAATGCCAGAAGCCCTTATTATATCATTACCCAAGCCGAACAAACCGTCCACGCAACTGGATTCATACAGACCCCTCTCCCTTATGAACGTTGTTGCCAAAATTCTCGCCAAACTAATTGCCAACCGCATTAGCCCGCTGATGCCAGTGCTGGTCCTCCCGGGCCAATTGGGCTTCATCCCGAGCAGGAGCACTGCTCACAACCTGAGGACACTATCTGCATTACTTCACGATAATGATCCCGAAGACAATGCGGCCACCATATTTCTCGATGCAACAAAGGCATTCGACTCCCTAGAATGGGACTACCTATCCTTTGTGTTGGTGAGCATGGGTTCCCCCACCTTTCCTGGCCTGGATAAACTTATTATATACTGGGCTGCGCGCCACTGTAATGGTGAATGGACTGCGCTCTTCCTCTTTACCGCTGGCAAGGGGCACCAGACAGCCTCTATTATTTGCATTAGCTGTAGAATGTCTCGCTGCGAAAATCAGGCAACATTATCGAGACTATGCTATCGTCTATCCAGTTCGGGCTGGACTGTTCCCATGAGGCACAGGGTCAGACTGATTTGCATATGGCCATGTCTGAACTGGGGTGGCAGAGTGGGCTAAAGAACGGTGATGGATTAAACCCAGATCTGTTGACTGGGTGTGAGTGTTTGATTGGTTCAGATGCTCCGTCCATCACCACCCCCTTTTGTACCACTTTGTTCGCCATAAGTTGGCAAGGTATGCTCAGACCTGAGTCCCTTGCTCACTTTGCCACTGGATTCAAGCAAGCCTGGCTGAAGACGGCTGGAATGCCAGAAACCGGTCCTAGGAAGCTTGATTCATCACCACCCCCTTTTGTACCACATCGTCTATCCAGAGCGGCAGATTCTCATTTCTTTATACTGCGACAATATTACTCTATATTTACGAAGCCCTGACGTCAGTTTGAATCCCATACCTGCGTCTATTTATCATATTTGGACAACTATCGGGGTCAGCATCAACTGGTCTAAGTCCCAAATTCATCCACTTACCGACGCTACCACTGGATTCACCCCGGACTTTCCCCTTAAGTGGTGTGATGACACTCTCACCTATCTGGGCATCATTGTGTCCTGCTCGCGCGATGAACTTATGACAGCTAACAATGGATGGGCTCTAGACTCCATCACCGACAAAATTACAAGGTGGATTGCGCTACCTCTGTCCATAGCCGGCAGGGCATCATTGATTAAGATGGTCATCCTACCTAAATTCCTATATTTATTTGTCAACATCCCCTAGGCCCCCAGCCGTAATTTTTTCTCTGCTATGAAGTCCCAACTGATACGACTACTATGGGGAGGGAAACAAGCCAGACTCAGATGGGACACACTTACGCGCCCCTATAAAGCGGGAGGGTTCTCTGTACCAGACATCGACTTGTATTTCAGCTGTGCGCAGGCACACTTTGCCACATACTGGATGAAACCCCCCCTACATGCCCCACCTGGTGATTGAGCATGGATACATGTGCCCCATCCCTAGCATGGCCTACATCAGCTTTCCTCCGGTCCCCAGACACATTGCATCCACCACCGTTCAATGTACACTTAGCGCATGGCACAACCTAGCTAAACAGACCAATTGCACACCACTATATTCTCCTCTCCTCCCCCTTCAGGGACGACATGACCTCCCAGTCACTCAGGAGGGCGGATGTTGACAGCTCCTTCGTAAACTCTCTATACATACCTGGGGACATCTATATACCGCTGGGAAGTTCAGTAATAGCGAAGAATTCTTTAAAGACGCAGACCCCACTCCATTAGACCCGTTTTACTACATCAGACTCTGTCAAGACGTGAAAGCTGCCACACCTTCTTTTCCTCTAGAACCCCAGGTGATGCTTCAGCTACTTATCCTACTACAGCAGGATGCCCCTGAACATGTACTGTCCAAATTGTATTGCACCATCCAAACCAATAGAGTATACGACCCACCACTGGCCCAGAGGAAATGGGAGATAGACCTTGGCCACCCTATAACCGATGAGGGGTGATCATACTGGTGCGCACAGATGGGTGGAATATCTTCCAACAGCAGATTTAGGATGTCACACTACAAATACCTACACCATCTATATTACACGCCAGCGCGATTGTGCAGGCTGAAATTCATTGACAACGACCGCTGTGATCGATGTAGCAGGCAGGGCACCGACTTTAGACACTTAGCCTGGGACTGCCCGCCTATACAGCGCTACTGGGTGGAAGTGCTTGCTGCGCTAGACCTTATGACTGGCTTGCACGTCCCTACTGACCCATTCACTGCTCTGCTGGGGTATACAGAACCCATTGCTGCTAAAATGCGGAAATACACCTCCATGGCTCTACTACTGGCCAAAAGGAAAATTTTCTGCAGGTAGGGGAGGGGGAGAGCGCTGAAATTTAAGGACTGGCTCCAGGACCTGGTATATTGCCAGGAGCAGTTACACATTTATGCAGAACTCCAATCCCCTTCATCACGCCCAAGAGATATATGGGGTCCGCTGTAAACCTATTTAATGGAACACGCTGCAGCTAATAGCGCGAACACCTCATGATACGTATCATCTACTCTCTGACGGTCTTCCCCCAGCAACACGTGCACCTGCCATACACTAGCATGCTTGAGACGATGTATGTCGTAGATATTGTACTCATGGGCCACAACACCTCCTCATCACGATTAGTGGAATTGGGTTATTTCTTTTTTCTTTTACAAGATGCCTTAATTTGTGCATTAATGTTACAGATACCATATATGTTTGCAATGATGACTCTGCCTTCCCTGTCGAACACTCCCACTTACGCGGCCGGCCCAAAGGGGTTGTAGGCGGCTTGCTGTGTACCCCTCTACCCCTGATACTTAACCGTCTTTTATATATGCAATGTTACCATGCCGGCCGCGAAACGGTTGTAGGCAGTAAGAGGAAATGTACGTCTACTGATGTCCTTTAATAAAGGTTTTTGTAAAAAAAATATATGTAAAACGTAATTCTTAGGCATTTGTAATTAACAGAATAGTATACACACAATTTTAAAGATTTTTTAACAATTAAAATTAATTTTCAACTCTGCTAGGGTGGGTTATCTCAAGCACCACCAGTAAATATATACGACTTATGGAATAGGCACTCAGCACCTTGGTTTTCCCAGCAGCTCAGAAAAGGGAATTTATAATTGAGACAATTCGAATGAAAATGGTAAAATGCTTATAACCTGGAACTCAAAGTAACTCATAATACAGCACTGCTTAATTGTAAGAAAATGAGTGTTCAAACTAAACAATGTTGTCATTCTGATCGGATAGGTAATGCACAGAATTGCCAGAGATAGATTTATAAAACCACGGGAGACCTTTTATCTTCTGATAGAGTTAGCCAATCAGCACTGGCCACTCAAGCTAGCTGTAATGAATTTAATGATTTCTTTGTGGATAACATCAATTTTATCCATGAATTTATAAAAAGACATCCCTACAGTGGAGTGGTTAGAACCAGAGGACATGGCGGATGCAGAGACTATTCTTACTGAATGTACCCAGCGGAGAGACGACACCCTTTTAAGGCTTCTCAAAAAAATGTAAATCAGGTTCTTCAAATGACCCCCCACCCTCCAAGTGTGAGGACATCTGTAGCTTCTATTATACTAGGATTCAAAAAGGGGGGTGGTGATGGACAGAGTATCTGAATTAAGCAGAACATTCCTACCCAGTCAAAATATCAGGGCTTGATCCATCACCGTTTTTTAGCTCACTGCACCATCCCAGTTCAGAACCTGGCTACATGCAAATTAGTCTTTCCCTGGCCCAGTGCATCATGGGAACAGGGCAGACCAAACTACCAAGCCAATTCTTTACTGGAAAGGAAACAAGCTTCCGGGGACCGGTTTCTGGCATTACAGCCGTCTTCGGCCCGGCTTGCTTGAATCCTGATGGTGCAGTGAGCAAGGGACTCACATCTGAGCATACCCTTCCACACTTGTGGTGGCCAAAACGATTCAAAAAGGGGAGTGGTGATGGACAGAGTATGAATTAAGCAGAACACTCCTACCCCTTTTCTGAATCGTTTTGGCCACTATAGGAGTGGCAGGGTATGCTCAGAAATGAGTCCCTTGCTCACTGCACCATCAGGATTCAAGCAAGCCGGGCCGAAGACGGCTGCAATGCCAAAAACCGGTCCCCGGAAGCTTGTTTCCTTTCCAGTAAAGAATTGGCTTGGTAGTTTGGTTCGCCCTGTTCCCATGATGCACTGGGCCAGGGACAGACTAATTTGCATGTAGCCAGGTTCTGTACTGGGATGGTGTAGTGAGCTAAAAAACGGTGATGGATCAAGCCCTGATCTTTTGACTGGGTATGAGTGTTCTGTTTAATTCAGATGCTCTGTCCATCACCACCCCCTTTTTTGAATCGTTTTGGCCACTATAGGAGTGGCAGGTAATGCTCAGACATGAGTCCCTTGCTCACTGCACCATCAGGATTCAAGCAAGCCGGGCCGAAGACGGCTGCAATGCCAGAAACCGGTCCCCGGAAGCTTGTTTCCTTTCCAGTAGAGAATTGGCTTGGTAGTTTGGTCTGCCCTGTTCCCATGATGCACTGGGCCAGGGACAGGCTAATTTGCATGTAGCCAGGTTCTGAACTGGGATGGTGTAGTGAGCTAAAAAACGGTGATGGATCAAGCCCTGATCTTTTGACTGGGTATGAGTGTTCTGTTTAATTCAGATGCTCTGTCCATCACCACCCCCTTTTCTGAATCGTTTTGGCCACTATAGGAGTGGCAGGGTATGCTCAGACATGAGTCCCTTGCTCATTGCACCATCAGGATCAGCAGAACACTCCTACCCAGTCAAAATATCAGGGCTTGATCCATCACCGTTTTTTAGCTCACTGCACCATCCCAGTTCAGAACCTGGCTACATGCAAATTAGTCTGTCCCTGGCCCAGTGCATCATGGGAACAGGGCAGACCAAACTACCAAGCCAATTCTTTACTGGAAAGGAAACAAGCTTCCGGGGACCGGTTTCTGGCATTACAGCCGTCTTCGGCCCGGCTTGCTTGAATCCTGATGGTGCAGTGAGCAAGGGACTCACATCTGAGCATACCCTTCCACACTTGTGGTGGCCAAAACGATTCAAAAAGGGGGTGGTGATGGACAGAGTATGAATTAAGCAGAACACTCCTACCCCTTTTCTGAATCGTTTTGGCCACTATAGGAGTGGCAGGGTATGCTCAGAAATGAGTCCCTTGCTCACTGCACCATCAGGATTCAAGCAAGCCGGGCCGAAGACGGCTGCAATGCCAAAAACCGGTCCCCGGAAGCTTGTTTCCTTTCCAGTAAAGAATTGGCTTGGTAGTTTGGTTTGCCCTGTTCCCATGATGCACTGGGCCGGGGACAGACTAATTTGCATGTAGCCAGGTTCTGAACTGGGATGGTGTAGTGAGCTAAAAAACGGTGATGGATCAAGCCCTGATCTTTTGACTGGGTATGAGTGTTCTGTTTAATTCAGATGCTCTGTCCATCACCACCCCCTTTTTTTAATCGTTTTGGTCACTATAGGAGTGGCAGGGTATGCTCAGACATGAGTCCCTTGCTCACTGCACCATCAGGATTCAAGCAAGCCGGGCCGAAGACGGCTGCAATGCCAGAAACCGGTCTCCGGAAGCTTGTTTCCTTTCCAGTAAAGAATTGGCTTGGTAGTTTGGTCTGCCCTGTTCCCATGATGCACTGGGCCAGGGACAGGCTAATTTGCATGTAGCCAGGTTCTGAACTGGGATGGTGTAGTGAGCTAAAAAACGGTGATGGATCAAGCCCTGATCTTTTGACTGGGTATGAGTGTTCTGTTTAATTCAGATGCTCTGTCCATCACCACCCCCTTTTCTGAATCGTTTTGGCCACTATAGGAGTGGCAGGGTATGCTCAGACATGAGTCCCTTGCTCATTGCACCATCAGGATCAGCAGAACATTCCTACCCAGTCAAAATATCAGGGCTTGATCCATCACCGTTTTTTAGCTCACTGCACCATCCCAGTTCAGAACCTGGCTACATGCAAATTAGTCTGTCCCTGGCCCAGTGCATCATGGGAACAGGGCAGACCAAACTACCAAGCCAATTCTTTACTGGAAAGGAAACAAGCTTCCGGGGACCGGTTTCTGGCATTACAGCCGTCTTCGGCCCGGCTTGCTTGAATCCTGATGGTGCAGTGAGCAAGGGACTCACATCTGAGCATACCCTTCCACACTTGTGGTGGCCAAAACGATTCAAAAAGGGGGGTGGTGATGGACAGAGTATGAATTAAGCAGAACACTCCTACCCCTTTTCTGAATCGTTTTGGCCACTATAGGAGTGGCAGGGTATGCTCAGAAATGAGTCCCTTGCTCACTGCACCATCAGGATTCAAGCAAGCCGGGCCGAAGACGGCTGCAATGCCAAAAACCGGTCCCCGGAAGCTTGTTTCCTTTCCAGTAAAGAATTGGCTTGGTAGTTTGGTTCGCCCTGTTCCCATGATGCACTGGGCCAGGGACAGACTAATTTGCATGTAGCCAGGTTCTGAACTGGGATGGTGTAGTGAGCTAAAAAACGGTGATGGATCAAGCCCTGATCTTTTGACTGGGTATGAGTGTTCTGTTTAATTCAGATGCTCTGTCCATCACCACCCCCTTTTTTGAATCGTTTTGGCCACTATAGGAGTGGCAGGTAATGCTCAGACATGAGTCCCTTGCTCACTGCACCATCAGGATTCAAGCAAGCCGGGCCGAAGACGGCTGCAATGCCAGAAACCGGTCCCCGGAAGCTTGTTTCCTTTCCAGTAGAGAATTGGCTTGGTAGTTTGGTCTGCCCTGTTCCCATGATGCACTGGGCCAGGGACAGGCTAATTTGCATGTAGCCAGGTTCTGAACTGGGATGGTGTAGTGAGCTAAAAAACGGTGATGGATCAAGCCCTGATCTTTTGACTGGGTATGAGTGTTCTGTTTAATTCAGATGCTCTGTCCATCACCACCCCCTTTTCTGAATCGTTTTGGCCACTATAGGAGTGGCAGGGTATGCTCAGACATGAGTCCCTTGCTCATTGCACCATCAGGATCAGCAGAACACTCCTACCCAGTCAAAATATCAGGGCTTGATCCATCACCGTTTTTTAGCTCACTGCACCATCCCAGTTCAGAACCTGGCTACATGCAAATTAGTCTGTCCCTGGCCCAGTGCATCATGGGAACAGGGCAGACCAAACTACCAAGCCAATTCTTTACTGGAAAGGAAACAAGCTTCCGGGGACCGGTTTCTGGCATTACAGCCGTCTTCGGCCCGGCTTGCTTGAATCCTGATGGTGCAGTGAGCAAGGGACTCACATCTGAGCACACCCTTCCACACTTGTGGTGGCCAAAACGATTCAAAAAGGGGGGTGGTGATGGACAGAGTATGAATTAAGCAGAACACTCCTACCCCTTTTCTGAATCGTTTTGGCCACTATAGGAGTGGCAGGGTATGCTCAGAAATGAGTCCCTTGCTCACTGCACCATCAGGATTCAAGCAAGCCGGGCCGAAGACGGCTGCAATGCCAAAAACCGGTCCCCGGAAGCTTGTTTCCTTTCCAGTAAAGAATTGGCTTGGTAGTTTGGTTTGCCCTGTTCCCATGATGCACTGGGCCGGGGACAGACTAATTTGCATGTAGCCAGGTTCTGAACTGGGATGGTGTAGTGAGCTAAAAAACGGTGATGGATCAAGCCCTGATCTTTTGACTGGGTATGAGTGTTCTGTTTAATTCAGATGCTCTGTCCATCACCACCCCCTTTTTTGAATCGTTTTGGTCACTATAGGAGTGGCAGGGTATGCTCAGACATGAGTCCCTTGCTCACTGCACCATCAGGATTCAAGCAAGCCGGGCCGAAGACGGCTGCAATGCCAGAAACCGGTCTCCGGAAGCTTGTTTCCTTTCCAGTAAAGAATTGGCTTGGTAGTTTGGTCTGCCCTGTTCCCATGATGCACTGGGCCAGGGACAGGCTAATTTGCATGTAGCCAGGTTCTGAACTGGGATGGTGTAGTGAGCTAAAAAACGGTGATGGATCAAGCCCTGATCTTTTGACTGGGTATGAGTGTTCTGTTTAATTCAGATGCTCTGTCCATCACCACCCCCTTTTCTGAATCGTTTTGGCCACTATAGGAGTGGCAGGGTATGCTCAGACATGAGTCCCTTGCTCATTGCACCATCAGGATCAGCAGAACACTCCTACCCAGTCAAAATATCAGGGCTTGATCCATCACCGTTTTTTAGCTCACTGCACCATCCCAGTTCAGAACCTGGCTACATGCAAATTAGTCTGTCCCTGGCCCAGTGCATCATGGGAACAGGGCAGACCAAACTACCAAGCCAATTCTTTACTGGAAAGGAAACAAGCTTCCGGGGACCGGTTTCTGGCATTACAGCCGTCTTCGGCCCGGCTTGCTTGAATCCTGATGGTGCAGTGAGCAAGGGACTCACATCTGAGCATACCCTTCCACACTTGTGGTGGCCAAAACGATTCAAAAAGGGGGGTGGTGATGGACAGAGTATGAATTAAGCAGAACACTCCTACCCCTTTTCTGAATCGTTTTTGGCCACTATAGGAGTGGCAGGGTATGCTCAGAAATGAGTCCCTTGCTCACTGCACCATCAGGATTCAAGCAAGCCGGGCCGAAGACGGCTGCAATGCCAGAAACCGGTCCCCGGAAGCTTGTTTCCTTTCCAGTAAAGAATTGGCTTGGTAGTTTGGTCTGCCCTGTTCCCATGATGCACTGGGCCAGGGACAGACTAATTTGCATGTAGCCAGGTTCTGAACTGGGATGGTGTAGTGAGCTAAAAAACGGTGATGGATCAAGCCCTGATCTTTTGACTGGGTATGAGTGTTCTGTTTAATTCAGATGCTCTGTCCATCACCACCCCCTTTTTTTAATCGTTTTGGCCACTATAGGAGTGGCAGGGTATGCTCAGACATGAGTCCCTTGCTCACTGCACCATCAGGATTCAAGCAAGCCGGGCCGAAGACGGCTGCAAAGCCAGAAACCGGTCCCTGGAAGCTTGTTTCCTTTCCAGTAAAGAATTGGCTTGGTAGTTTGGTCTGCCCTGTTCCCATGATGCACTGGGCCAGGGACAGACTAATTTGCATGTAGCCAGGTTCTGAACTGGGATGGTGTAGTGAGCTAAAAAACGGTGATGGATCAAGCCCTGATCTTCTGACTGGGTATGAGTGTTCTGTTTAATTCAGATGCTCTGTCTATCACCACCCCCTTTTCTGAATCCTTTTTTTCCACTATAGGAGTGGCAGGGTATGCTCAGACATGAGTCCCTTGCTCACTGCACCATCAGGATTCAAGCAAGCCAGGCCGAAGACGGCTGCAATGCCAGAAACCGGTCCCCGGAAGCTTGTTTCCTTTCCAGTAAAGAATTGGCTTGGTAGTTTGGTCTGCCCTGTTCCCATGATGCACTGGGCCAGGGACAGACTAATTTGCATGTAGCCAGGTTCTGAACTGGGATGGTGTAGTGAGCTAAAAAACGGTGATGGATCAACCCTGATCTTTTGACTGGGTATGAGTGTTCTGTTTAATTCAGATGCTCTGTCCATCACCACCCCCTTTTCTGAATAGTTTTGGCCACTATAGGAGTGGCAGGGTGTGCTCAGACATGAGTCCCTTGCTCATTGCACCATCAGGATTCAAGCAAACCGGGCCGAAGACGGCTGCAATGCCAGAAACCGGTCCCCGGAAGCTTGTTTCCTTTTCAGTAAAGGATTGGCTTGGTATTTTGGTCTGCCCTGTTCCCATGATGCACTGGGCCAGGGACAGACTAATTTGCATGTAGCCAGGTTCTGAACTGGGATGGTGTAGTGAGCTAAAAAACGGTGATGGATCAAGCCCTGATCTTTTGACTGGGCATGAGTGTTCTGTTTAATTCAGATGCTCTGTCCATCACCACTCCCTTTTCTGAATCGTTTTGGCCACTATAGGAGTGGCAGGGTATGCTCAGACATGAGTCCCTTGCTCACTGCTCCATCAGGATTCAAGCAAGCCGGGCCGAAGACGGCTGCAATGCCAGAAACTGGTCCCCGGAAGTTTGTTTCCTTTCCAGTAAAGAATTGGCTTGGTAGTTTGGTCTGCCCTGTTCCCATGATGCACTGGGCCAGGGACAGACTAATTTGCATGTAGCCAGGTTCTGAACTTGGATGGTGTAGTGAGCTAAAAAACGGTGATGGATCAAGCCCTGATCTTTCGACTGGGTATGAGTGTTCAGTTTAATTCAGATGCTCTGTCCATCACCACCCCCTTTTCTGAATCGTTTTGGCCACTATAGGAGTGGCAGGGTATGCTCAGACATGAGTCCCTTGCTCTCTGCACCATCAGGATTCAAGCAAGCCGGGCCGAAGACGGCTGCAATGCCAGAAACCGGTCCCTGGAAGCTTGTTTCCTTTCCAGTAAAGAATTGGCTTGGTAGTTTGGTCTGCCCTGTTCCCATGATGCACTGGGCCAGGGACAGACTAATTTGCATGTAGCCAGGTTCTGAACTCGGATGGTGTAATGAGCTAAAAAACGGTGATGGATCAAGCCCTGATCTTTTGACTGGGTATGAGTGTTCTGTTTAATTCAGATGCCCTGTCCATCACCACCCCCTTTTCTGAATCGTTTTGGCCACTATAGGAGTGGCAGGGTATGCTCAGACATGAGTCCCTTGCTCACTGCACCATCAGGATTCAAGCAAGCCGGGCCGAAGATAGCTGCAATGCCAGAAACCGGTCCCCGGAAGCTTGTTTCCTTTCCAGTAAAGAATTGGCTTGGTAGTTTGGTCTGCCCTGTTCCCATGATGCACTGGGCCAGGGACAGACTAATTTGCATGTAGCCAGGTTCTGAACTGGGATGGTGTAGTGAGCTAAAAAACGGTGATGGATCAAGCCCTGATCTTTTGACTGGGTATGAGTGTTCTGTTTAAATCAGATGCTCTGTCCATCACCACCCCATTTTCTGAATCGTTTTGGCCACTATAGGAGTGGCAGGGTATGCTCAGACATGAGTCCCTTGCTCACTGCACCATCAGGATTCAAGCAAGCCAGGCCGAAGACGGCTGCAATGCCAGAAACCGGTCCCTGGAAGCTTGTTTCCTTTCCAGTAAAGAATTGGCTTGGTAGTTTGGTCTGCCCTGTTCCCATGATGCACTGGGCCAGGGACAGACTAATTTGCATGTAGCCAGGTTCTGAACTGGGATGGTGTAGTGAGCTAAAAAACAGTGATGGATCAAGCCCTGATCTTTTGACTGGGTATGAGTGTTCTGTTTAATTCAGATGCTCTGTCCATCACCACCCCCCTTTCTGAATCTGTTATACTAGAGCATGGGTACTCACAAACTTTCTGTCAGGGGCCACAATTGTAGTGTGGTTTGTGGGCGAGGGCTGCACCGGTAGGGGTGGGGTCAGTAGGGGAGGCTCAGTGGGGGGGGGGGGGCTAAAGTAAAAAAATCAAACACGTTTCAAAACAGGCCATGTGACAATGCTGTAATTCAATAGCAGATGTAACTACAAAGAGCACATTTTGATAATACATTTTTATTAGCAGACAATAGAAATCTTAAGAGGTATTGCATAGCTTCATACACACTTTGACCACAATTCATCACACTCTCTCTCTCTCCCTCTCTCTCTCCCTCTCTCTCTCTCTCTCTCTCTCTCTCTCTCTCTCTTTCTCTCTCTCTCTCTCTGTTTGTCATTCTCTCTCTCTGTCAGTCAGTCTCTCTCTGTCTGTCAGGCTCTCCCTCTCAGTCAGTCAGTCTCTCTCTCAGTCAGTCTCTCTCAGTCAGTCAGTCTCCCTGTCAGTCAGTCTCTCTCAGTCAGTCAGTCTCTCTTAGTCAGTCAGTCTCTCTTAGTCGGTCAGTCAGTCTCTCTTAGTCGGTCAGTCAGTCTCTCTCTCTCTTAGTCAGTCTCTCTCAGTCAGTCAGTCTCTCTTAGTCGGTCAGTCAGTCTCTCTCTGTAAGTCTCTCTGTCAGGCTATCTCTCTTAGTCAGTCTCTCTCTGTAAGTCTCTCTTAGTCAGACTCTCTCTGTCAGTCTCTCTCTCTCTGTCAGTCTCTCTCTCAGTTAGTCTCTCTCTTAGTCATTCTCTCTCAGTCAGTCAGTCAGTCAATCTCTCTCTCTCAGTAAGTCTCTCTTTTTCTGTCAGTTTCTTTCTCTCTCAGTCTCTCCCTTTCTGCCAGTCAGTGTATCTCTGTCAGTCTCTCTGTCAGTTGGTCAATCAGTCTCTCTCTGTCAGTCTCTCTCTGCCGGACTCTCTCAGCCTCTCTCTTTCTGTCAGTCAGTCACTCTCCTAGTCAGCCTCTCTCTGAGTCAGTCTCTCTCAGTCAGTCAGTCTTTCTCTCTGTCAGTCTTTCTCTTAGTCAGTCAGTCTCCATCTGTCAGTCTATCTCAGTCAGTCTCTCTCAGTCAGTCTCTCGGTCAGTATCTCTGAGTCAGTCAGACTCTCTCAGTCACTCAGGCTCTCTCTCAGTCAGTTGCTCTCTCTGTCAGTCAGTTTCTCTGTCAGTCAGTCTCTCTCTCTCTCTCTCTCCGTCATTCAGTCAGTGTTCTCTGTCTGTCAGTCAGCCAGTCTCTCTCATTGTCAGTCTCTCTCTGTCAGTCTCTCTCCCTCAGTCTGTCAGTCTCTCTCTCTCAGTCAGTCTCTCTCTCCACACTCTCTCCTCTCTCTCCATACTCTTTCCCCCTTTCTCTGCTCTCCACTCTTTCTCTCTCTCCACTCTCTCACTCTCTCTCCACTCTATCTCTCTCCACACTCTCTATCTATCTCTCTCTCTCTCTCTCTCATGGGTACATTACCTGAATGGTCAGCAGGCCGCCAAGGAAAGCCTGCCGGGCCACTGGCGGCCCCGCGGGATGTACTATGAGTATCACGGTACTAGAGCCTTGCGGTATATTGCTTAATACCTCTCTTCAGACAGTTGCGATTCTGAGTACTTTTAAAAAGGTGGTTGGAGCCCCCCTATTAAAAAAGTGAACAGCAGGCCGACTATGCTAAAGAACTAAAGGCCTATTACATCACTCCCTTTGTGTGCCAAATTACTAGAAACACATGTTGCACAGGAGATATGTAACCATATTCAAGCTGAAAAATTCCTAGGTTCCCAACAAGCCAGGTTCAGACCAAATAAAATTAAAAAAAAACACCAAGAGAGTTAGAGTTTTCGTATTGGCCATTGATGATTTGAGAATGGAACTATAGCCCTGATATTGTTAGATCCATCTGCTGTTTTTGATATGGTCAATCATGTGTTTCTTTGTTTTTTCTCAATGTTTTATATAGCTCAAACTTGACCCAAAGGTATCGGGTATCAGAGTGCTTTACATGAGCACCAGTTGTTTACACAAGGACACATTCATTTTTGGTAGGCATGGGGAGATTAAGTGATTTGCCCAGAACTAACAGCCTGATTCATCAATCTCCCGTTTTGCGAGCCCCTAATAGCGATTCATAACGAATCGCTATTAAGGACTTGCAAAACGGGATTCATGTAGGAATTGCTAAATAAATAGCGATTCCTACACATTCCTTATTTGCGAGTAGCAAATTGATAATCGCAAATAAGGAATAGCTCCCCATTCATTCCTATGGGCCAAAAGGCCCATAGGAATGAATGGGGAGTATTCCTTATTTGCGATTATCAATTAGCTAATCGCAAATAAGATAGCGATTTAAAGGGTGCCAGGGGTGTCCAAAGGACACCCTGTAGCACCCCTTAAATGCAAATTGAAACAGGTGTTGCGCGCACACACATGTCCAAAGGACATGTGTGTGTGCAACATGCAACTTAGAAAAATGCTTTTAAAAGCATTTTTCTAAGTTTTCGCTATTTACCACGAGGTTTGACCTCGCGGTAAATAGCGGGCCGAAATTGCGAATTTGCATTTTTTAAATGGATGATGAATTGCATTTAAGGAATCTCAAATAGAGATTCCTTAAATGTAAATCCTCGCAAAATTGCGAAATCGCTATTACCGATTTTTGCATTTGGGATGATGAATCCCAAATGCAAAAATAGCGCTCGCAAAGGGCCAGATTCTCAGAATCTGGCCCTTTGCGAGCCGATTTCGGCTTGATGAATCAGGCTGTAAATTCTTCTGCAGCTTGTGTCAGCAGCAGGGTACACAAGAACAACACATGACTGGATCACCTCTTTCCTAGAAGATAAAACTCAAAGCAGTTCACCTCCCTCCCTTGAAAGCTGCTGAAGTTAAAGTGGACTGTGTAGTACCCGAAGATTCTGCCCTTTTGCCACATTTGTTCAATATCTATCTGCAACCTCTGATTAAAGAACTAGCAGCAGGGGATATCGGATGTTCAGTTATGATGACGACTCCCAAATCCTCCTCTGCTAAGAGGACCATCACAGGTCTCATGTTTTGTTCCAAGAGTTGGGGCCTTAATATGATTTTGGCAGTCCATGCGGTGGCATTCCGACGGCAGAGAGCCGTCTGCTGTATCATGATTTGGGCAGATTGACTTTGCGAAGACCGCAAGTGGATTGCCGGCACCATCAGCACACCACCGACTGCCGGGGTTGTGGTCAGGGGAATGCAGCCTCCTTCAGGCATTACAGAGGTGCAACACCACCATCTGTATTATGAGTTGACTTCCTGACAAGCCAAATACACACACAGATATATATATATATATATATATATTCACTGAAAAAACCATAGGTTATAGACCATATATAGTTAGGAATTAGCATTTACAAAACCTTATTTTACTCACACAAAACCATTGAAATTCGCATATATAGTTAGTTGCACTAACTATATATCGCGCACCCGCAATCCACTGCTGATCATGTCACATATTACATCATTCATGACATGGTCAGTGACATCACTGATGACATCACTGATGACATCTCAAATGACATCACTGATGACATCACTGATGACATCTCAAATGACATCACTGATGACATCACTGATGACATCTCAAATGACATCACTGATGACATCACTGATGACTTCACTGATGACATCACTGATGACATCTCAAATGACATCACTGATGACATCACTGATGACATCACTGATGACATCTCAAATGACATCACTGAAGACATCACTGATGACATCTCATTTGACATTACTGATCACATCACTGATGACATCATTCATGTGATAATACGATGAACCTCTTCAGACTCTAATATAACCTTAGATACACTCAGTGTAAACAGACACCCACAGACTGTCACTCATCCATGGAGTTACTCACATACCTAGTCAGTCATGCAAAGAATCAATAACACCTCCATTTCCTCAACTATACAGTTATACACACCTTACTTATTCAAACATATACTAACACATATTTACTCTCTTATACAATCCCTGATACAAGTTCACAATGATCCATACAGCCACTCACACATTCACTGGCTCTTATGCACAGTTATTTATATATGTCAACTCTCACATGTACTGTGTTTTACATATGTACTTACTTTGACATGTAGCACTGAGATATCCATTCACTCACCAATACACTCATGCACACAGTCAACCGCCCTTACAGCTGTTTCCACATGCACTTTTGAACCCATACATCTAGTGAATCAACTGCTCACACATCTATGCACAGAGTCATACACCTCCCAGCCACCCACACACACACTCAGTCTCCCATACAAATACTTGGGCAACCAATCAATAACCCATATAGTTACTCATATAGCTACTGATCAACACATGCAGCAGTTTCAGAACAACAGACATAATGATGCACAAATTAAGACAGTTTAGTCACTAACCCATGCACTCAGTGAGACACATTTAATCACTCACTCATACAGTCAGTCATGCACCTACTAAATCCTTCATCCAGACACTTATACATCCACTCATTCTTCAATATGTAAGACATATTTTAACTTTACAGAAACATACAGTTACTGGATGTTGTCATCAGTGATGTCATCAGTGATGTCATTTGAGATGTCATCAGTGATGTCATCAGTGATGTCACTGACCATGTCATGAATGATGTAATATGTGACATGATCAGCAGTGGATTGCGGGTGCGCGATATATAGTTAGTGCAACTAACTATACATGCGAAGTTCAATGGTTTTGTGTGAGTAAAATAAGGTTTTGTAAATGCTAATTCCTAACTATATAAGGTCTATAACCTATGGATTTTTCAGTGAATTTTCAAGGTTTTGTAAATGCTAATTCCTAACTATATATGGTCTATAACCTATGGTTTCTTCAGTGAATTTCAATGGTTTTTTAATAGCAAATATCAAAAGCTGTAAAATGTATTCTTCTTTTAAAGGAAAAATATATTTTATATGTATTTAATATAATTTTTTTATGTATATACATTTTTTGAGGGAACGAATTTATCAACTATCATGCTGAAGAAGAGTGTGGGGAAAAAAAAACAAAGAGGAGGACTAAGAGGAAAGAACAATCAGTTCAAAAATACAATTGCTTTAAAGCATGAAGTGCTTTTCCACACATTTACATTTAAATAACCCATATTAGAACATACAAAATATCTACAGAGGAGACGGTGTACATTGAATTTTAGACTCTTCATTGGTACCTACATGTTGGTACTTACATCAACCACACAACACAACAACCAGGACGCTGTCACAGATATATATATTTGTTTGAACGTTAATTTCTCAAAATCCACTGGAGCACATATCTTGAGACCTAGCAAAGGCACATCGGGCAAACAGTCTCTACAATTTTGCCAAGTTTCATAGAAATCCATTCAGCCGTTCGAGCTAAAAGTGAGTCCAACCGCCCTATGGAAAACTCAATGTTAAAAACACGTTTTGGGACCCCCCCTTTTTTCTCGGCCCCCGCTTGACGAAACCCCCCCAAACTTTCAGGGGACGCTCAGAAACAAATTGTGCCATTTTCCTTAAAATTTCAGCCAATTCCGTCCATCAACGGCAAAGTTATTCAACATAGAATTTTCAGAAATCCCTATTCAAAAAAATCCTAACTATATATACCTACTGGCGACCGCCAGTAGGTAAAATATATATATATATATATATATATATATATATATATATATATATATATATATATATATATATATATATATATATATATATATATATATATATATGTATATATATATATATATATTCACAGAAAAAACCATAGGTTATAGACCATATATAGTTAGGAATTAGCATTTACAAAACCTTGAAAATTCACTGAAAAAACCATAGGTTATAGACCATATATAGTTAGGAATTAGCATTTAGAAAACCTTATTTTACTCACACAAAACCATTGAAATTCCATATATAGTTAGTTGCACTAACTATATATCGCGCACCCGCAATCCACTGCTGATGATGTCACATATTACATCATTCATGACATGGTCAGTGACATCACTGATGACATCACTGATGACATCTCAAATGACATCACTGATGACATCACTGATGACGTCTCATTTGGCATCATTCTTGTGCTAATACGATAAACTTCTTCAGACTCTAATATAACCTTAGATACACTCAGTGTATACAGACACTCACACACTGCCACTCATCCATGGAGTTACTCACACACCCAGTCAGTCATGCAAAGAAACAATCTCACCTCCATTTCTTCAACTATACAGTTATACACACCTTACTTATTGAAACATATACTAACACATATTTACTCTCTTATACAATCCCTGATACAAGTTCACAATGATCGATACAACCACTCACTCAGTGGCTCTCATGCACAGTTATTTATATATGCCAACTCTCACATGTACTGTGTTTGACATATGTACTTACTATGACATGTAGCATTGAGATATCCATTCACTCATCAATACACTCATGCACACAGTCAACTGCCCATGTAGCTGTTTCCACATGCACTCTTGAACTCATACACCTAGTGAATAAACTGCTCACACATCTATGCACAGAGTCACACACCTTCCAGCCACCCCCACACAAACTCAATCTCCCATAGAAATACTTGGGCAACCAATTAATAACACATATAGCCTCTCGTATAGCTAATGATCAACACATGCAGCAGTTTACATCACAACAGACATAATGATGCACAAATTAAGACAGTTTAGTCACTAACCCGTGCATTCAGTAAGACGCATTTAATCACTCACTCATACAGTCAATCACGCACCTACTAAAACCTTCATTCAGACACTTATACATCCACTCATTCTTCAATATGTAAAACATATTTAAACTTTACAGAAACACATAATCACTGGATGTTGTCATCAGTGATGTCATCAGTGATGTCACTGACCATGTCATGAATGATGTAATATGTGACATCATCAGCAGTGGATTGCGGGTGCGCGATATATAGTTAGTGCAACTAACTATATATGGAATTTCAATGGTTTTGTGTGAGTAAAATAAGGTTTTCTAAATGCTAATTCCTAACTATATATGGTCTATAACCTATGGTTTTTTCAGTGAATTTTCAAGGTTTTGTAAATGCTAATTCCTAACTATATATGGTCTATAACCTATGGTTTTTTCTGTGAATTTCATTGTTTTTTTAACAGCTAATATCTGTAGCTGTAAAATGTATTCTTCTTTAAATCCAAAAATATATTTTATATGTTTATGAATAATTTTTTTTTAAAATACTTTTTTTTCTTCGTTCCCGCTTCGCGAATCGGGAAGCTTCCCGTTAGCTGACCTTGATGCCGCGAAATAGACCGCGAGCCGGTAAACGTTTCTTTACCGCAAGTGCCGCGTTAGAAAACAACATCGTGACGCCTCCCGTCCGCATGACGTTCCACGTTGTCGCGTGATACGTCATATGACGTGCTACGTTAGCGAACTGGTACGCGAAGCGAGTGCCAAAGCGCAGGTTTCTGGAAGCAAACCGGGAGGCCCTGCAAAGCGCTTAACGTAAACACAGCAAGTCATGTGACTTGGTAATAACACTTTTCATTGGTTCATTTCACTTTTGGTTTCCTAATGATGTAAGACTAGGTCATATAATCTAAAATGAACACTTTTGATTGGTTGAGAACTCTTGTTTTTCCCAAATGATGAAAATCCCTCCTTCTTTCCTCACTCTGACTTTCATCATTGTGAGAGAAAGACCCTTTGTGATCACTGAGCAATGGCTTCTTTAGTAGCTTCAGCTGGTGCTTCCCCACCACCTCCACCACATCCAAGGAAGAGTGGACCACCTGCTCAAGTTGTAATTCAACAAGAAGAAGAAGAAGAGGAACAGGAGGACGAGCACGAAGAGAGGCAGTTTTTGCCTGAGCAGCCCAGGACGTCTCACCGGAAAGAAAACTTCATTTGGCAATTTTTTAAAATTCCCAAAGGTCAGAAAAAAGTAAATGCAAGATACGTTACTTGCCTTATATGTCAAGATAGACTGTCCAGAGGGACCGACAAAAAATACAGTTTCGGAAACTACACAATGCATCGCCATATGACTAGGTGGCATCCTAACAACTACAGTGCTGCACAGTTTCGGAACGACCTAGATAATCTCCCTATTATGGCCAGAAGATCTGTTGTACCGGAAGTAACGGGACCAGAGGGCAGGGAGATGGTGCCAAATATACAAATGAGATTTGGTGAAGTAAAACACACCTGCGTATTTTGCGATGGATTCATTTCCTACGGAGAAAGAAGCATCACTCTGATCAACAGAGCTATTGACTATCATATGCAAGTTTGTCCGAAACGCCCAAAATAATAAATACTTCTTTTTTTTGTTTTGTTGCTCCTGTTGAGCCCTTTACAATGAATCGTTTTCATTGCCCCCTCCAAGAAAAACCCAAAAAAATATAAAACTGTTCCGAAAAATTCAAAAACATTAAAAAAATGTTCAGAAAAATAAAAAAAAAAGTTCTTTTCAGAACTACCTCCCCGTTATTAAAAAATTGGTACAATATTTGGAACTGTGCCAACCTCTATTTCTCTTAGTTCGCTTCCTAGTTCGCTCGCTGGTACGCGAACTGGAAGCGAACCAAAAACAGTAAGTATAAGGGAAGGAAACACACACTTATGTTAAAAGAAAGACAGCTATAGGGGAGTAAACTAGAGATACTATTACCCATAATCCACTACTGATGATGTCACATATTACATCATTCATGACATGCTCAGTGACATCATCAGCAGAGGATTGCGGGTTTTTTGGCAACATGCCTTATCCACGGTTTAATAACGCTGCCTTTTGCTTTATATAAGTTTTCAAATTGTATGAAATATATACCAATAGGTCTTTATGAACCTTTAGGTAGTGCTTTTGTTCATGAGGTCTGGTCGCTTCCATACACATACAGATGTTTCAAAGATGATCAAGAAGTTTATCTGAATGGAGAGGAATGCACTGAGACGCCAGATCATTCACTAATGTGTAGGCACATACAGTTACACGATTCATGCAACAAACACCGACCAAATATGGCTTGCGTGTTGCAAGGCACGCCAGTTCCTGCTATCATCCCCACGTTCAAGTTGTTGGAAAATGGTAGTTATTTGATGCTCAATAATGAAGATTGTTCTGAGTTAATTAAAAGTATTCCTTTTATCGTAACAGTAAGTGAACGGGTTATTTGCTGCAGAAATGTTCTATTTCCTCCCACACATGAACATAGGGAGTTTTCAATCTGGCCACAAATACCAACCTTGGGACACGTTTCAACGGCATGACAAGAATAAGAGCTCTTTTGTCTCAGAGAGAGGTGGCCTTGAGTTCGGCCCGTGAAACTTTCGTACTTCACATAGCGAACACCCGTACACAGGTTTGCCTTTCAATTTCAGCAACATGTTTCCGACTATCTTTAACGCATCCTCCACAAAATCCCTGGCACACTTTTTTAAAGTTGTTACCAGTGGTCTCGTGACTTCATTTGAGAAAATCTTTGGAGTCATCCCTGCTCCCTTTCATTCCATTTTCTCCACTCTGGTTCGTGGATTGCATTTTTACTTGCATTACCAGCGGACGCTCTTGTGCTTTTTTACATTTTTAAATATGGATGTCCCTCCTATGCAACCTCCGACCCTGCAGCTGCTGACACTGTTCCGCAATCGCATGCTAGAATATTATGGCACAATGCCGTTGGCGATATTAAGCACGGCATATGGATTATCTTTTCGGTTCTCCTACTTCACCTGTGTCCAGCCTGTATTTCACTGCCTGACCTGTGATTTCGATTGGGCCATTGATTTGTGTCTCTGCGGACCGGTTTCTCCTGACGTCGACTTTAATCAGCTGATGACTCCTATCATTACTCACGAGTTGATTTGTCCTGGCGAAAGGATTATGGCTGTGGCATTGATGCATGGACTACTTGGTCCCTGGAATTTACTGGCGGCAGCACAGTCTTTCTTGGAACACAGCTTTCTTGAAAACCCACCGAGCTGTCCTCTGATGGTGATAGAGGATCCGGTGCTGGGAGAGCACGTATGTTCTTTTCCGCTTTTAAATTGGATGGCTGAACTGTTTTCGGATGAAGACGGTGACTTCCTGTTGGAGGCTGTTGCAGCTTATTTTGCATACACAGTTATGTCATAGACCTTTTTCATGTTTCATATGCTGAGTACTAGAATTTCATTGACAATTCATTGACTTAATTGTCAAGTTTTTATTATTTACCTTGCCTATTGGCTTAAGACTCGATAAAGTACTTGGCTGTTTTATTTTTCTTTAGCATTGAATTTTCCTAGTTTTTAATGCTTTACCTTGCGGACCGTCCACATATAAACTTGCAATCTGCTCTCATGAGATGGCACTTCTATTATCTTATTCAGTTCGTTTCCGGATCATGAGGAGGTGTCATCTAGGTCCTGGATATCTTTACACCGTGTTAAGTTAGCATGGGCTCATTACCGGTTTAAACGCCATTTTTCCTTTTTTGCAACTTCTGCACACGACATTTAGTTGTTGCTTTAGCTTTCCACCTAGTAGTTCATCGTGGTTTACATGAGAATAATATGTTATTGGTCTACTATCTGCTTTACTTGTTAAACTATATCTGTACAGCGAGTGCTAAAGTTTCAAGAACAACACGATACAGAATTGTTATGAGGTCTGATCTCCACGACTTCATACTCATAACATAAGTGCAACTTCTGCCAATTCTGGGCATGAGGCGGTTTTTATATTGCTTTGCCGAACACACATACACAACAGTTGATGCGGTTCACATGAAGAGAGAGCTGGTGTATGCTGATGTGATTCCTTCAAATCTAAGACACTAAAGTATGGGCACGCCCTAAACCAACACAAAGAGACCTTCTTAGCAAATAATATAATATGTGTATTAGGGAGGGTGAGATATAAGCAGCCGCGGGCCGTGGAGGGAGTTACGGTGAGGCAGGGAGGCGGGGAGGGGGAGAAGCAGGGTGGAGCCCTCTCTACCTTGCCCCTCCCCCTCCCCGCCTCCCTGCCCCACCGTAACTCCCTCCACGGCCCGCGGCTGCTTATAAGTGTTGCTAACTCTTATTCATTTACAGCATGTTAACATACTGTCACCATTCGCTTTTTATGTACTAGTAACTATGCTGGTAATTTTGCTACTGATAATATGTGTACTTGTATTCTCCACCCTGCTTCTCCCCCTCCCCGCCTCCCTGCCTCACCGTAACTCCCTCCACGGCCCGCGGCTGCTTATAAGTGTTGCTAACTCTTATTCATTTACAGCATGTTAACATACTATCACCATTCACTTTTTATGTACTAGTAACTATGCTGGTAATTTTGCTACTGATAATATGTGTACTTTTATTATCTAAGGTACTACGCCTGAGAAGACGGCATTAGTAAATAAACATTTCAAATACACATGTGTTCTTCTTAACTCCATGTTCTGGTTTCTAAGAAATATATAACGACCGACTGTTCATGAGTTCCACGTATCCTGAGGTACTATAAGTTCATATTCTGGATTGTCTAAACATTGAGAGTTTGTTATATCCAATGTGACACTGTACCTAGCTTGCTAAATAGTTTTTGATTACTAACGTGAGTTTTGGGACACCCTAATTCGCCGAGGTTCCAATCCTCTGTCCACAGTTCTGTGTGAGAACAGAAACCCTGCGACAGGGGCACCCCCGACCCTTGCTGGACCTTCATCACACTTGCGATACAACTCCAGCAATGCGCCACCTTTACGGCACAGATACATCACGCATCTGTGCTGTTTTTGCCCCGTGATGCGCCGCATTGTAAATGCAGCACACCATAGGTGACGGAACAGCGGCACAGAATGACTAACACATCCCTGGTGATGCGCCAGTCATCATAAATCTATCCCTATGCTTCTTATCTTGTTAGAGATGAACCGCCATATGTATCATCAAAGTTATTTGCATTTCCTAAATAGCGAACTTTAAGGAATAAATAGCGATTCTTTACCATTCCTAGTTTGCGATGAGCTATTTGCTAATTAGCCGAATGTAGCCCAATGAAGCCCAATGTAGCCCAATGTAGCCCAAAGATGGCCGCCAGACACACAAAAAAACAAATGTAGCCCAAATATCAGCCAGATGTAGCCCAACTATAGCCCAGTGACAGAATGACCAATCAGCTTCGCAAACCTCCGTTACGCGAAGCGGAGCGCTGTTACAGATATATATCTTTTTTTGAACGTTAATTTCTCAAAATCCACTGGAGCACATATATTGAGACCTAGCAAAGGCACATCGGGCTACCAGTCCCTAATATTTTGCCAAGTTTCGTGCAAATCCATTCAGCCGTTCAATTATTATTTTTATTATTTTTTTTTGCCCCGCGGGGCCCTTTTAAAACCTCCACATCAAACCTAGGGGGTCAGCGAGGATCTACTATGCCCCCTTATAGTTATTTCCCCCTTTGTTTTGACCTCCTCTTGTCTCTCGATCCTACCGAGAGACAAGATGGCGGCCGCTACGGACTGTTTGGAATGTTGACAGACGCCGGAGAACCAATCAGCTTCGCTTCACAAAGCTCCGTTGCGCGAAAAGTCCGCGAACCAGAGCGCTAACCGGTCCGCTGTTACAGATATATATCTTTTTTAAAACGTTAATTTCTCAAAATCCACTGGAGCACATATATTGAGACCTACAAAAGGCACATCGGGCTACCAGTCCCTACAATTTTGCCAAGTTTCGTGCAAATCCATTCAGCCGTTCGGGCTAAAAGTGAGGCCAACCGCCCTATGGAAAACTCAATGTTAAAAACACGTTTTGGGACCCCCCTTTTTTCTCGGCCCCCACTGGACGAACCCCCCCCAAATTTTCAAGGGCTGCTCAGAAACAAAATGTGCCATTTTCCTGAAAATTTCAGCCAATTCCGTCCACAAACGCCAAAGTTATTAGACATAGAATTTTCAAAAAACCCATAGAGAAAAAATCCTAACTATATATACCTACTGGCGACCGCCAGTAGGTAATATATATATAACATTTCTATGGCAAAATGAAACCCCTCATTTTGTTCCTTTTCAAATTAAATGTATTAAGTGTTACCACTTTATTCCAATCAAGATGACTTCAGGTGTGCCATACTTTTGTCATAAGTAAGACTGTTAGCGTTCTAGTTGTTCTTTAGAACACTCTGGGACATTCTGTCATTGGGTTATAGTTGGGCTACATCTGGCTGATATTTGGGCTACATTTGGGGGCATATTACCAATCAATAGAGATAATTTTTGTCTCTAACTTGTTTAGAGACAAATATTATCGCCGCAAATCGGCGATTTTTATCGCAGATAAACCTTGCTATTAGCAAGGTTTATCGCAAATGCGATAAAAAACGGCCGCAATGCATGAATATCGCTGAAAAGTCAGCGATATTCATGCATTATCGAGCAAATGCTCTTAGCCATGTTATCCACCTCCCATTGGATAACATGGCTAATAACTGCTCAGGGCAGGTGTTAGCTTTTGGAGATATTCGCGCTTAGCGCAAATATCTCCAAAAGTTGGTAATAGGAGATAGCGATGTTAGCGACTTTTTCCAGTCGCTAACATCTTGGCACGCCCACTTTGCATGTCATTAGTGATAAATATCACTGACATGCAAAGCGGGGCCCAAGATGGTCGCTATCTCCTATTAGCTGTCGCTAACTGGTGTTAGCGACAGCTTGGTAATAGGGAGATAATTTTATCTCCGCTTTCTTGGCTTTTAAAGCCAAAAAAGCGGAGATAAACCCCCTTGATAATATGCCCCTAGGTTTTTTTTGTCTTTAGTGGCCATCTTTGGGCTACATTGGGCTACATTGGGCTACATTGGGCTACATTTGGGCTCTAACACATATATAGCCCAATGTAGCCCTATATATATTTTTCAAAGTTAATTTTCGTAAAAACCACTGGAGCATATATCTTGAGACATAGCAAAGGCACATCGGGCTACCAGTCCCTACAATTTTGCCAAGTTTTGTGGAAATCCATTCAGCCGTTCGAGCTAAAAGTGAATCCAACCGCCCTATGGAAAACTCAATGTTAAAAACACGTTTTGGGACCCCCCTTTTTTCTCGGCCCCTGCTTGACGAAACTCCCCCAAACTTCTAGGGGACGCTCAGAAAGAAAATGTGCCATTTTCCTGAAAATTTCAGCCAATTCCGTCCATCAACGCCAAAGTTATTCAACATAGAATTTTCAGAAATCCCTATTCAAAAAAATCCTAACTATATATACCTACTGGCGACTGCCAGTAGGTAATATATATATATATATATATATAACATTTCTATGGAAAAATGAAACCCCTCATTTTGTTCCTTTTCAAATTAAATGTATTAAGTGTTACCACTTTATTCCAATCAAGATGACTTCAGGTGTGCCATACTTTTGTCATAAGTAAGACTGTTAGCGTTCTAGTTGTTCTTTAGAACACTCTGGGACATTCTGTCATTGGGCTATAGTTGGGCTACATCTGGCTGATATTTGGGCTACATTTGTTTTTTTTTGTCTCTGGTGGCCATCTTTGGGCTACATTGGGCTACATTGGGCTACATTGGGCCACATTTGGTCTCTAACATATATATAGCCCAATGTAGCCCAATATATATTTTTCAAAGTTAATTTTCGTAAAAACCACTGGAGCATATATCTTGAGACATAGCAAAGGCACATCGGGCTACCAGTCCCTACATTTTTGCCAAGTTTTGTGGAAATCCATTCAGCCGTTCGAGCTAAAAGTGAGTCCAACCGCCCTATGGAAAACTCAATGTTAAAAACACGTTTTGGGACCCCCCTTTTTTCTCAGCCCCTGCTTGACGAAACCCCCCCAACCTTTCAGGGGACGCTCAGAAACAAAATGTGCCATTTTCCTGAAAATTTCAGCCAATTCCGTCCATCAACGCCAAAGTTATTCAACATAGAATTTTCAGAAATCCCTATTCCAAAAAATCCTAACTATGTATACCTACTGGCGACTGCCAGTAGGTAATATATATATATATATATATATATATATATATATATATATATATATATATATATATATATATATATATATATATATATATATATATATATATATATTATTTTGCACGAAATGATGTGTATATATGTATGTGTGTTTGTGTATGTGTGTGTGTATATATATATATATATATATATATATATATATATATATATATATATGTACGCTGACGCTCCCACAGCGCACCGCACAAGCCAGCACTCCCCAGGAGAAGAACGGACACCAAATCCGGTAATGGATGCAGCAGAGTTTTTTTATTTATTTCATTTCAGTGTGTCAAGGGTGCCGCGATCCGACGTGTTTTGGCGATCCTGTCGCCTTGCTCACCAGATATATATATACACACACACACACACACACACACACACATACATATATAAACTTCATTTTGTGCAAAATAAATAATAAAAAGTATTTTTTATCATAATATTTTTGTATATTTTGAATGTATTACTATGAAAATATATATAACGATTAAAATGTTTGTTTAACATTATATATTTTTTATATTTCTAATTTATAAATATGAAACATATCAAATATATCAAATGTATAAAAAGGAATATAGTAGTATATTTGTACTAATACATCTACAATATTATTAAAATTATTATAATGTAAAAGAAATATTTATTTTAATGATGTTACACTATATATATCCATCAAACTGCTGTCCTGCAGTTCTTCCTACCGCCTCCACCAAGCGAGGTTGGTGCTAGGGTGAAAGCACGCAGGATCCAATAAATATTTCTAATGCACTTGCGCAGCAACGCAAGTAAGAGTCCACACTCCAGAGGAATATATCACCATTAACCCTGGGCGAAGCACTACACTACGCTCGCGGAGTTTGCGAAGTTTCCGCAACTTCGCACTACGCGAGCTGCACGTAGCACAGTAGGAACATGCGTTGTGCAGCGTAGCGTAGTGCAGCGGTCATTTTTTGCTTGTTTGCGGTCCTGAACGTCATGTTCGCGAACGCGAGCAAGCAAAATGACATCCCGGCGAGATTCTCAACGCGGGGAGGTCAGGTTTCTCATTGTGAGTAGTTGCGCATGCTCGCGACCGCTCTCAATAAGCAACTACCTGTTCGCGTTGAGAAAGCTGCCGCTCGAGTAATAATCTACTCAAGCAGCAGAAAACTACAGCTCGCACTGTGCAAGATGCCATTTTCAATACTTGCACAGTGCCGGATGCTTGTCCGCACTGTGCAATCATTGAAAACTCATCTTGAACAGTGCGAACATGCTACTACGCAGCTCGCGTTGTGCTACCTGAAGTACTCGAAGTGTAGCTTCGCGTAGCGCTACTTCGCGAACCACGCCCAGGGTTAATCACCATGAGTTTTATTTTGGCTGACACGTTCTGACCTCCCCAGTCTTTGTCAAAGCCTACATGTTAATAGTGAAAGTGCCCTACTTCCTTTATACAGAATTCACCTACATGAGAAAACACAGTTAACAGACTTGTGGGATTTCAATCAGTAGCATTCCCTAAAGGCAAGGAAAGACTGAGTAAATGCTATAAAGAACAATGTATTAAACAAGAAAAATGGCCAGATAGGTTCTTTTAATAGTCTAGCACCACTCCTAGCCAAATAATCCTAAGTGTGCAAACTTTTTTCATTTCATAATTTTTTGTATATGTTTTTTATCAAAACATTTCAATATGTTCAAAGCAAAACACGGCTGTCAAAAATTTACACCAGTAGTACATAAACATTCAGAGAAAAGACATAATATACATAATCAATGTGATACATTCATATAGACACCATAAAAAAGTGGAATGCCTCCAATTACTTTATTTTGGGGCACCAGTCCTTATGTGATACATACATAGAAACAAGCGGATAATAAATCATTTGCAAGGGCCTGCTTGTTTACTGTGCTGGAAGCTATTCTTTACACAGGGTCAGATATAGGGGGGAAAATTGCATCCTATATTTCATTCCCTATAACACCCTTTATTTCTTGCTCCAGCAGCAACAGGAAGGAAGTGCCACACAGTCTCCAACTTATTTTTCCTATCCAGCATGTTCCTCCCATTGCTTTGTCCCTGTCCTGGTCACTTTTCTTTGGAATTTGGAGCTAGAAGGACCACTCTCCTTGTCTGCTGCTATATATACCATTGGATTTAAGGACTTTGTATTTGAGACTTCACAAGTAAGTTGAAAAGCTGGTGTAAAAGGGATGTTGCTTGTTTGATTGCATGTACCTGATTTTATTTGTACTTTTAATCGATTTTTAACATTTATTGTGGTGGGAGGCCTGTAGTTTCAGTAGGGGCTTAGATATATTTCTGCATGCGATTTTTCTTCTTTTATATAGGATAAAGGTTGTACAGTTCACTACATTCTCTCCTTGAATTTTAATAACTTTGTAATGTTATGTTAATGTTATGTTATGTTAAAAATTCTTATAGAGCGCACTTACACCCAACGGTTTCATGGCGCTAGTGGCAAAATAGAGACAAAACAGAGAGAAATGCAGGCAACAGGAGAGAAGAGAGGAGAAGGGGGACGAGAGTACCTAATCATGTGCCATACGGAACAGATAGGTTTTCAGAAGAGATCTGAAATGGGCGTAAGATGTAGTAAGTCTGAACTCAAGAGGGAGCGCGTTCCAGAAGGAGGGAGCAAGGAATGAAAATCTGAGCCCTCCATACTTTTTGCGCTTAAAAATTGGTGTCGTGAGCAGGGTGAGATGGGTGGACTGGAGGTTGCGCGATGGAGAGTAATGATGGAGGAGAGAGGAGATGAAGGCTGGGCCAAGGCCGGCCAGGGCTTTAACAATGATACAGCCTAGTTTAAATTCACAGCGCTTGGCTACCAGGAGCCAGTGAAGGATTTTAAGCATGGTGGTGCCTGGGCTGATGGAAGATCAGTCTTGCAGCCTGGTTCTGTACCAGCTGCAGACGATTCAACTGGTAGGCAGGGATACCGACATAGAGGGAATTGGCATAATCTATCCTGGAGATTACGAGAGCCAGGAGTGCCAAGGTGAGGGCCTCCTTAGTCCGGAAGCGAGATATCTTCCGGACCTTACGTACATGAAAGAAACAGGAGGAGACCACGACATTAATATGAGGCTTCATCGAGAGGTCCTTGCAAATGGAGACTCCGAGGCTTTTAGCAGAGTCAACAGGGCGGGGACGAAGGCCCAGGCATGGGGGCCAAAAGTTGGAGCTCCAAGGGTTGGAGACACCCCCGATCAAGACCAACTCGGTCTTGTCGGGGTTGAGCTTCAAATGGTTTCCCCTCATCCAGTCGCTAATAAAACACAGGGTGGATTGAAAATTGTGGATAGATTGGACTGAGGAGTCGATGTCAAAGACCAGCTGGATGTCATCTGCATAATTAAATGCAGTGACGTTACAGCCTCGTAAGGAATGAATAAGAGGGGTGAGGTACAAATTTAAAAGAAGGGGAGAAAGGGAAGAGCCCTGAGGGACGCCACATGTCAACCTAACTTTCTCAGCAGAAATGTGGGAGAGACGGACAGCCTGGTGACGGTCGCTTAAGAAAGAGCGAACCCACTCGAGGGCCAGCCCCTGGATGCCGGCATCACTGATACGGCCGACCAGGAAATCATGGTCGACCGTGTCAAATGCGGCCGACAAATCCAGGAGCACCAGGATCTGACTAATCTTAAGGTCCGCCCCACCGCAGCTCCTCCATCACTGAGAGTATGACCGATTCAGTTTAATGGGCGGGTCTAAAACCAGCCTGTTGACGGTCGAGAAATTGGGTGCGTTCAATGAAGGAGCTCAAAATGCTGGTGACATTGGCCTCCAGTACTTTACTAAGGTAGGGGAGCAGGGAAATGGGACAGAAATTACTCATGAGAGATGGGTCAGCGTTAGGTTTCTTTAGGATGGGCACTACCTCAGCAGTCTTAAAGGAACTAGGGACCGAGCCCATTTTAAGTGAGTCATTAAGAAGTGTCAGAGGGGGCATAGGACAGGCAGTGAAGGCCTCTTGCAGGACATGAGGGGGGCAGCAATCGGTGGGGGAGCCAGAGGCCACCTTTTTTAAGAGGGCCAAGAATTCCTCCTCAGAGATCGGGGGTATCTGATTGACTGAGTGGGGGTTGGAGGTGACAGGGGTAGTGATCGGAGTAGATAAGGCTGAGGGAATCCGACAGGAAATACTATTTTTAATTTTTACTATTTTGTCAACAAAAAAGGAGTTACGGGAGTCACAGAGAGCCTGAGAGGGAAGGGGTTTAATGGTCACCCTATCTGGGTGCGACAATTCTTCCACAATAGAGAAGATATCTTTTGCTTTAGAGGCTGAATCTACAATTTGTTTAGAAAAGTATGAAGTTTTTGCCTGTAGAATACCATGCTTATATTCTTTGAGCCGAGCCGCAAATACCAGCTTCTTCTCTGGGGCGTAATCTCGTCGCCAGCAGCGCTCGGCCTGTCTAAGCTTAAGTTTCATAGCTTTGAGTTCCTCTGAGAACCATCTTTGCGCGTCATATGGGGGTGCTTTAGTTTGATGCGTTTAAGGGGAGTTACAGTGTCACTAGCTGATTCGAGCCATCGCCTTAAGCCCAAGGCCTGGACGTATAAAGAGTCACACTCAGCAAATGTTGATTTAATTCACTATGTGGCCTAGTCTGCCAATGGGCCTTGGAGCCGGTAGGCCTAGTGCTAGTCATGTGTGCACGAAACAACTGTTTCTGTGGTGTCTGTTGAATTCAAACTACATTTAGGGCATGGGTAGCATTGGATTAAAATATAAAATGTGTTTTTTTGCGGTATTTCACGTTTTTCTTCCTGCAACAGTGTAAAGGTGGTGTAATACCTTTGGAGGATGTGTGTTGTTGTAAAACATTTTAGCCCTGTTCATTTTTGTTTTTGGTATTGCTGAATTAATGCTGTGTTCTCGGTGTTACCAATGCCTCCTTTTTCTGGCCGGTGTGTGTGTTTGTGTTTGATATAGGCCACGATTTGCCTTTCTTTCCCATGCCATGTGTCCAGGAGCCATTCTGTGTAGACAGTGTCCATAGACCTGCATGTGTTCTTTGTTTTCCAGGCCTCCTGCTCCTAGTTGTGACCATGTGGCTGGTGGTCATTTTGCAAAGCTAGCCAGTGTGCTTTCCCCTTATGCCTGCATGTGTTCATTGCTGTGGCCATGCCTTCTTGCTGGTTGTTGTTGTGACCATGTGGCTGCCGGTCATTTTGCATACCCAGCCAGTGTGCTTTCCCCTTAGGCCTGCATGTGTTCTTTGCTATGGCCATGCCTTCCTGCTGGTTGTTGCTTTTGTGACCATGAGGCTGGCAGCCATTTAGTGTAACCAACCAGTGTGCTTTGCTTTCTCCTTTGGCCTGCAGGTGTTCTTTGTTGTGGCCATGCCTTCTTGCTGGTTGTGTTTACCATGTGGCTGGTGGCCATTTTGCGTAGCAAGCCTGTGTGCTTTTGCCATAGGCCTGTATGTCTTCTTTGTGGTGGCCATGATTTCTTGCTGGTTGTTTTTGATCTGACCATGTGGTTGGTGGCCATTTTGCTTAGGCAGCCAGTGTGCATCTGCCATAGTCCTGCATATATTATTTTTGTTCCTGATGCCTTCATGCCCAGTGTTGTTGATGACTATCTGCCACAGCAGCCATTTTGTGCGTCCAGCAGGTGTGGCCCTTTGGCATAGGCTTGCACAGATAAATTAACACTCCTGTAAAAGAAATCATAAAATAAATTGCAAAAAGAACACATGATGGACAGAATGCTTAACAATGCAAACAATCACCCCAGTCAGACAGATCTGGGTTTAATTTGTTATTTTTTTGCTCACCATGCCACCCCATTTAAGACCTAGCCATATGCAAATCAATTGTGACCCTGCTCTTTATGGGAGCAGTCCAGCCCAACCTCCCAAGCTAGATCCTCCCTGGACAGGAAACAAGCATCCTGTTTCAGGGTATTGCCCACCATCAGCAAGGCTAGCTTGAATCCAGTGGTGGAGTGAGCATGGGAGCAATGTCTGGGCATTCCTTTTCCACTTAGGGCCGCAAAAACAAAAAGAACAAACGATGGACCGAATATTAAACCAACTAGAGCCACTTGGGCTCTGCAGGCTAAGGAGAGACCAGTGAGGGTATTGGGACTACCTACTGCGACTTGTGTGACTGGGGGCCTGTGAGTCCTGGGGCACCTGACAGAGGAGACTCACGGCCCAAGTATGAAACTGGGACTGCTTGTGCTGCTCATGCTGCTCCCCTCAGTGGCCCTCTCTTTGGAGGGGGTAAGCAGGTCCACTGCTAACTTTCAATGGAGCATCTGGGGTTGTGGCTTCTTGAGGGATTGGCTCCTGCACGTAACTGGTTACCCTACTTGTTCCCTATCTGTGGCTTGGAAGCTACCTCACCCGATATTGGACAGACATGGGACATAAACGCCACATTCCCTCTAGCACAGAGGGACAGCTTGATCCCTCAAATACTGAGCCTCCCCAGATCCCATGGTGAACTTTGAAAAACTGGACCTCATTTTATGGGCAACTGAGGCAATGAAATCACTCTTAGATTCCAAAATAGGTACCCTCATGATCGAGGTCAATGCCAGTGAAAATTAGTTGGAAGAGTCTTCAACTGGCCACCGAGCTCTGCGGTCAAATTCAAGACCTAACTGAGAGAGTCCAAATCCGAGAGCAGAGGACACCAAGGGGTGGTCTTGATGAAATAACATTGGAGTCATTGGCCTACCAGAAGGATCCAAAGGATCAAATCTGGTAGAGTTATCTCCCTTTTTTCTATGGAAAGGGTGCACTGGGTCCCGGCCCTCTATCCCCCTGGTAGCTCCCCTCATTGCCTGTTGGTCTGAATTCTTCATAACTGGTACCAAGACATGGTCCTACAGGCGGTGAGGTGATAGGGCTCCCTTACGAAAGAGAATGTAAAAGTGATTTTCTTCCCTTTCTATACCATTGCTGAACACAAGCTGTGCATGTCCTTCCTGGGCATTAAGAAGTGCCTCCGATATCATGGACTCCAATAGTCATTCTATTCCCAGCACTTCTCAAAATTCGTCATCATTAGAAATCCTACTTTTTCACAGATCTGACGGCTTTCTGGGATGGCATGGACACACAGGTTCTCTCCCAGGGGCCTTTGGAGTACCTCAGTTCATAGTGCACCCTCCGTTGCCTCAGTAGGAGGCGGGATTCTGACCGCCACAATTCCCACTCTACAACCTCGCCTGAGGCACCGGAGCATTAGAAGGTGCCTTTCTTGTAGGCTGCCTCCTTTCAGGGCCCACTCGAGCTTACTTCACCATCCGCCACTTATTCAGATCATGAAGACCTCTCCCAGACTCATCCTTTCCCGGATACTCCATGGAATCCCCCCTGGAGTGCCACCCGCATGCTGCTAATGATCTGGTCCTGCCTCTTCAGGATTACTCTATTGGCCCTCTGGACGCTGGGAGAGGAACAAACGGTGAGGGCCTACTGAATGTTATACAATTGGGTCCAGCCCCGGCATGCCAGTTTATGGGTGCCTACACTATGGATGCTCTCTCCTGCCTCATGTTTATCTTATTTACACAATTTTGAGCACTGGTGATGCCCCCTGCAGTCTCTACCTGCTCCTACACGGAATGTTAATTAATGACACTGCTATCACTTGGGCGCTTGGCCTGCTGGTAGCACACTTTCCTTTTAAGTTTCTTCTATTTTCTACTTGTTTGTTTCCTTTTTTACACCTTCTGTCTCCTTGTTTCTTTCTAAGTACCAGAATCTTTTCCCAGTGGTGGAAGGTTATGGGGGGTGGGGAGAGTTGCATGGGGGGGGGGGGGAGGATACTGTGAGAGCCAGCCCATACAGTACAGAATCTGTTTCTAACCGTAATGTCTAATAAGTACACGATTTTCACATTGAATGTCTGTGGTATATCTCATGCGGTGAAGCGCTGTTGTATTCATTCACTGCTGAAGTGCCATAGAGTCTATACAACACTACTACAGGAAATGCACACAACATTGGAGGAGGTGTGAAACTCCAGAGACATGGACGGGGTCAAGTCTACCCTATATATTACTCCGTCTATACAAGCAGTGTCCAGATTTTGATTTGGGCTGGGGTCCCTTTCTCCATAACCAACTCTATTCGTGATCCAAAAAGTATATTTATTTTACTGCTCGGCAAACTAGACAGACTTTCCTTGGTGATTAGCAATGTCTACCATGTCCACCACCTTTTATTCCTGAACATGCTATCCTATCAACTCGTGACCACTCAGTGGTTGATTGGAGATGGGACCTTTAACTCAGTACTGGAAGTGAACATTGACAGGTCCCATACTCTACTCCTGTGTACCCAAATAGTTACAAACACCAATGCCTTTTGCGCCTGGATATGTCACTGGTTCTTAGCTGATATTCTATGAAATTAGTGAATCATACATGACCACCACAGTATGATCTAGCTCTATTATTTTTATTACTCATGCCACAGTATCCATCATGAGCATGATCAGCAATTCTATTCCTCAAAAGTTAGGTGGTACTCATTTTTCTCCATCACTTGACATACAGGCCATAGCTTTGTGTATACTAACTTGTATTTATTTCCATTGTCTCAACTGCCTTCAATACCCTCAAGTTGCTAGTGGATGAGAGAGTCTTAGTGCAATATTTGAAATAATGACAACTCTCAAAGCAGGACAGAAGCAATTTGGCATGGATGTATGCCAAATATGTAATAATAATGCACAGACTATTTTATCAACTAGTTTTATGAAATTCCTTTTTTGCCTACATTGTTCCTGGTAATAGTCATGCAGGGATTTTGGGACCTTTGAGATTAGACGTCTGGGAGCATGAATTCACAGAGCGAATATCTTGGGGTTGTATGACATAAAGTGAACACCTCAAATCTTAATTTAAAACGTGGACTTTGTCAAAATATGAGAACTGTAAGTGCTAATTTAAAAAACAGTTAGTGCTAGAGTTTTGGGCTGAATGATGGCTTAAATAGTTGATGGGCTGGTGCAGCACCATTTTACCAATTTAGACAGTGGTAAATGGTTGCTTGTCTCAGGAACTTCAAAAGAATCTGCTGCTTTTGGCTGGAAATGAAGTGGCATTTGTTGATATATCTAAACTAAGCAACAGATCATAACTTGTTAAAAACATAATAGGCACAGAAGAACAAAACAATAAAAAAGAACACAACACAACAACCACCGTACAACACATCTCTTTTCAAAAAATGCAGCACAAAAACACATAAAAAAACAACAGAATACATCACAACCACAAGATAGCACCCAGCAAACATGCATCATAATTTTTTACACAGATTACCAACTGCAGAAACCTGCTTCCATAATATGGTGGTAAGAGCGGTTTGCACCAAGCACTGCCTTAATTTACCACCAAGGATATGAAGCTGTGCAAGAAAAAAAAAGTAAGATACGCCCTCTAATTTAGTTTATCGATCGAGGCTCAGTGGAATTGTCACACAATATTTTGTTGCCACTCTTCGAGCTGCTAATGTCAATAGCATCACTATTGTGTAGCACTCCCAGTGGAAAGGCATTGCTACACTGCTCAATCCTTTTTTAATGCTATGGGGCAGTCAGAGGTTTCTGGGCCACAGCCATGGGTGCGTATTGAGGTAATTTCTCTCTACTATCCTCGGACCTACCTTACTATGGCTCAGCAAACTGGGTAAAGTGCAACTCCTTCAGCGCTAAATTATCAGTGGTAGCAATGGCGATCATTGACAGGCTTCTCAGGAAAGTTATTGTGAGGGTACTTAGGCCCAGCACCGTCTGCAGGAGCATAGTAAGATCAATGTCAGACCCAGTGCTTCTCCTAATTACAGACAAGTATTTTGTTACACAGAATGCAGACATACTGCCCACTATAATAACGTAGGAATACCCAATTCCCTTGTGTGAGTCTTAACTTCTTCAAAGTTTGTTTGACCCCCAATGCATATATCCCCCATTTTGCTCTGTCTCTGGATAATTGGGGATCATGTGTAGCTTCTAATAAGGTACAGCATACCCTACAACTTTTCCTAGCACCCACAAACTCTACAAGACCATTACAGTTTCTCATCCATCCTAGGATGAAGAAGCATGGTGGCTGCCAAATATATTTAGCTTTATGGTGCAAATATACTCTTCGAAGGACACACTCTTTTTAAAGTCTTTAACTTGTGTTCACATGAAGGCTTAAGCTGTTGACCAAAGCAGCTAATTCTTCATTGACACTGGTAAAAGCTTGTTATGCCTTTTGCAAATGTTCCTGCAGCATGTGCAACAATGAGATTGCTTGGCTCATGGTGCTATTTGCCTTGCTGTCATCCCATGGCAAAATCTCAAAAGGCACTGACATTTGGATCAGGAGGTTCAGTAGTCACCTTTTGTTAAACTCCATCGGCATGAAAATGGCAGTTGCATCCTCTCTCATTTGTAGTATATATTAATTGGCAAAACACACAAGATGATGGACGGAATGTTGCACAATGGCAAAACATTCACCCCCAGTCACAGATCTGGGTTTAATCCATCGTTATTTTGCTCACCAAGCCACCCCAGTTCAGACATGGCCATATGCAAATCAGTCTTGACCCTGTGGCTCATGGGAACAGTCCAGACCGAACTGCCAAGCCATGTCTGCCCTGGACCGAAATCAAGCATCCTAGGACCGGTTTCTGGAAATCAGCCTTTATCAGCCAGGATAGCTTGACACCAGTGGCTTAGTGAGCACGGAACCCACATCTGTGCATACCCTTCCCACATAGGGTAAACAGCAAAACACACAAGATGATGGACGGAATGTTGCACAATGGCAAAACATTCACCCCCAGTCACAGATCTGGGTTTAATCCATCGTTATTTTGCTCACCAAGCCAACCCAGTTCAGACATGGCTATATGCAAATCAGTCTTGACCATGTGCCTCATGGGAACAGTCCAGACCGAACTGCCAAGCAATGTCTTCCCTGGCCCTGAATCAAGCATCCTAGGACCGGTTTCTGGCTATCAGCATTCATCAGCCAGGATAGCTTGACACCAGTGGCTTAGTGAGCACGGGACCCACATCTGGGCATACGCTTCCCACATAGGGTAAACAGCAAAACACACAAGATGATGGACGGAATGTTGCACAATGGCAAAACATTCACCACCAGTCACAGATCTGGGTTTAATCCATCGTTATTTTGCTCACCAAGCCACCCCAGTTCAGACATGGCCATATGCAAATCAGTCTTGACCCTGTGCCTCATGGTAACAGTCTAGACCGAACTGCCAAGCTATGTCTTCCCTGGACCGGAATCAATCATCCTAGGACCGGTTTCTGGCTATCAGTCTTCATCAGACAGGATAGCTTGACTCCAGTGGCTTAGTGAGCACGGGACCCATGTCTGGGCATACTCTTCCCACATAGGGTGAACAGCAAAACACACAAGATGATGGACCTAATGTTGCACAATGGCAAAACATTCACGCTCAGTCTCAGATCTGGATTTAATCCATCGTTATTTTGCTCACCAAGCAACCCCAGTTCAGACATGGCCATATGCAAATCAGCCTTGACCCTGTGCCTCATGGGAACAGTCCAGACCCAACTGCCAAGCCATGTCTTCCCTAGACCGGAATCAAGCTTCCTAGGACCGGTTTCTGGCTATCAGCCTTCATCAGCCAGGATGGCTTGACTCCATTGGATTAGTGAGCACGGGACCCACGTCTGGGCATACCCTTCCCACATAGGGCGAACAGCAAAACACACAAGATGATTGACGGAATATGCACAATGGCAAAACATTCACGCTCAGTCTCAGATCCGAATTTAATCCATCGTTATTTTGCTCACCAAGCAACCCCAGTTCAGACATGGCCATATGCAAATCAGTCTTGACCCTGTGCCTCATGGGAACAGTCCTGACCTAACTGCCAAGCCATGTCTTCCTTGGACCGGAATCAAGCATCCTAGGACGTCGACGAGGAACTCTGTTGGGACATTGCAAGACACAATCATTTGGTTGAACAAAACCTGAGAGGTATTTGTTGGACATGTGATGTAAAAAACTGTCTAGTATTGGACAAACCAGAGTTTGTATTGAGAACTATGACCTAGAGACATTAAACTACTATTGAACTAAAGCACTATTGTACAAAGTTATGTAGCAGGTCCAGCATTAACATGATTAATCCTGAACCTTCGAGAAGAGTTCTAGGAGAAAGACTTTTAAGGCAGCATAAGGAAAGGAACGTGGTGGGTATTTTTATGATACAATTACTAGAAATCTTAGTTAGAATGCTTAGTTAAACTAAAGTAGCATACTAAATATTCTTTGCATTTTATTTATAGCAAAACAAAAGTCGTTCCTGGCAGAACATAGGGAAGAACAGGTGATTATTATTAAAAAGATTCAAAGCCTAGGAACTTACTAGGTGTGCTTACGATCAAGTGTAAAGGTGTTTCCTATTGTCTTTTCAGGTCTCCTTCCCAGCAGTGCTCTTCCTCCCTTCCTTTCCCCTGCCTGGCCACTCTAAGACTCTGTGTGATAACCACAAGCAGAGATTGGAGGTGCCTGGAGGAGGATCCCTCCTGGCATTGTACAAGTCCTGAGGAGCATCAACCTGACAGAGTCATTGACGAGAGCCATCAGTTATGTCAAAGCCCCTGGGGACAGGGATGCCATTTGCTCATTTCTTGGGTTGGCAGAATATTATTGCACACTTTTCCCTGGTTATGCGTAGTCTGTTGAGCAAGGCAGAATGTTATTGAGGAAAGGGCAAATATTTGTATGGTCGGAAGTGCAAAATACAGCATTTAAGGAGGTCAAAAAACGCATTACAATTAAGTCTGAGTGGTGAACTCCACTCCGCTCGCAGCGTTTGCGGAGTTTTCTGCACTCTCCAATACGCGGAGCTCCGAGAAACTCCGCTCTGTGTAGCAGAGTTTTTTCCCTCGCTCGCATTCTTGAACGTCCAGTTGGCGAGCGCGAGAGAGGAAAATCTACCTCCCGGTGAGATTTTTCCTCGTTCGTGATTTTCAAAATCTAGTTGGCGAGCACGAGCATGGAAAATCAACCTCCCGTGAGATTTCTCAACATGGGAAGACAGATTACTCAACTGGTCAACTGGTCACGTATGCTTACGACCGCTTGCATTAAGAAACCGCCCGCTCGCATTGAGAAAGCTGCTGCTCGAGTAAAAATCTACTAGAGCAAAAGAAAGGAAGCAGCACCCGCTTGCGATGTGCATGATGCCATTCACGATGATTGCACAGTGTAGACAAGCACCTGGCACTGAAAATCACCGCAAACTGCATTTATCTAAAGAAACTCTGCCACTCTCGGAGCTCCGCGTAGTGCGCCAGAGTTTTTTTGGCTCTTCGCAGAGTTAACTCCACGAACTCCACCCAGTATTAATTATAACAGCTCCAGGACTGAGTGCATTTTGTGAAAATCATGCATCTATCATTACGGTGGAGGCCAGTGCTCATGGTTTGGGCGCTGTACTCAGTCAAAGGGTTAGTGGTATTGAGAAAACTGTGGCTTTTGCATCCAGGTCGCTAAAGGTATATGGAAAATCAGTACATTGCTATCGAAAGGGAATCCCAGGACTGTGTTTGGGAGGTCCATACATTTAGAACATACATTTGGGGCACTAGGCTTGATTTGTTGACTGACCACAAACCCTTGAAGCACATTTTTACGAGGTGTGGCAATGGAAACATGTCATCTAGGCTTACCAGGTTGGTTTCAAAATTGAAGGAATACATCCTCACCATTAGTCACATTCCGGGGGGGGGAAACATTTTGCGCAGATTGTTTGTCATGCATTGCACTTGAGGTGGAGGAGGAGGACACTTTTGTGTCAGATGATTTCGACAGGCTAGAGACTTTGGCTGTCAGTGGTTTTCTGGCTGATTTAGAGGCCCTGCAGTTGATCCAGCTGGTCTCTCAACCCACACATGTGGCCGGTCACACTTTGGATCCGTTTTTTACGAACTTATCGGATGTCCAAATTGTGGCGGTCGCTCCGGTGGCATGGTCTGATCACTTTCTGGTGTCCGCCTGGCTACCCCTTCCTGCCACTCCTACGATTCCATCTTCTAAGTGGATTCCTCGGCGCCACTGGAATAAGCTAAGGCTAGAGGACCTCCACTACATCATGGCCGCTGAGCCTTTAGGTCCTCTGCTTAATGCTACTGTGGGCTATGACCTGTTCTGTAACTGGATTACTAAGGCGCTTGACGCCCTGGTACCTGTCATCTCCAGTAAGTCCAGTTCCCGACAGGCTAGCCCTTGGTACGACAATGCGCTTCGCGCCTTGAAGTCCTCCTGTAGACGGGCAGAAAGGGAGTGGCGTAAGTCGTATGACGCCGCTAGAAAAACTGCTTATCTGGCCTCAGTCAAGCTTTACCACCGTGCTATTTGTAGAACCCGGGCGGCGTTCTACGCAGCGGAATTTCGTAATAGCCTAAATCCTACCAAGACTATCTTTAAAACCATAAAAGATCTGATGGCAAAGAGAGTTGCTCCGCAGTTGGATAGCTCCATCTCCCACTGCGAAGCCTTAGCCACTTTTTTCTTGGATAAAGTTAAAAACATCTACCAGGCATTTCCAAGTACTGCGCTACGTGTGATCCCTGCGAGGGGTTCCAGTAGCTGTCCATCACTGCACTCTCTCCCCACTCTCTCGGATGAGGAGTTTGCTAAGTGGGCTCTGCGAGTCAAATCTGGCTCACCTGCAGACCTGCTAAGATCTGCCCTTTTCAGGGATGTTGCTTTTCAGGGATGCACAATAGTGTGCTCACTGATTAACCTCTCCCTGACTTCGGGCCTTGTTCCTGCCAAGTGGAAGCAAGCGGTGGTCTCCCCGATCCTAAAAAAACCATCTTTGGATCCTTTAAAACCAGAGAACTACCGCCCCATCTCTCTGCTTCCTTGGCCGGCCAAAGTCATGGAGGCCCACGTAAATCTGGCCCTCGCGGAGCATATGACCCGAGCCAATGTCCTAGATCCCATGCAGAATGGGTTCCGTGCTGGTCACAGCACGGAGACGGCCCTTCTGGCAATGGTTGAACATTTGCGGACTGTGTTGGATGCAGGTCATACGGCAGCGCTTATTCTATTAGATCTTAGCGCTGCCTTTGACACCGTGTCCCATCGCATCCTTCTACACCGCTTAGAGGACATTGGCATCTGTGGTTCGGCTCTGCAATGGTTCCGCTCCTTCCTCAGTGATCGCTCCTTCTGCGTTGCCACCCCTCCTTTCCAGTCCAAGTATCATCCTCTGGACCTGGGGGTTCCCCAGGGCTCCTCGCTGAGTCCCACGCTTTTTAATCTGTACGTGCAGCCGCTGGCTGAGGTCGCTAGGCAGTGGGGCCTAACCATGGTCTCCTATGCCGACGATACTCAGCTAGCGGTTACGATCAGCGGGGATGCCGAGCAGGATGCCCCCAGGTTCCGTAATGGACTGAGAGAGGTGGCCAGCTGGATGAATAACAACTGTCTCCAGCTGAACGCAACAAAAACCGAGGTGATGATCGTTGGAAGGGATGCGGACCATTGGGGGGACAGATGGTGGCCACCTGAGCTGGGGCCGGCCCCGGCACCAGTCTTGGAGCTCAGGAATTTGGGAGTATGGCTCGACCACTCTTTGAGCTTTGTGACCCATACCAAGAGAGTGGCGGCTTGCTGCTTTGGGGTATTACGCGGGTTAAGACCTCTGCTTAAATTTTTTGATGCTCCAACAAGACAGCTGGTCATCCAAGCAATGATCATCTCCCGGTTGGACTACGCTAGCTCACTCCTTTTAGGAGCGAACCAAGCTGAGATCCTTCGTTTACAACGGGTACAGAACGCAGCAGCTAGGGCGGTGGTCGGTTTGCCACGGACTTGTCCTACTTCTAACACTCTGCAGTCCTTGCATTGGCTACCGATCAAAAAGAGAATTCATTTCAAGGCCCTTAGCTTGGTTTTTAAAATCCTTCGAGAGTCGGCTCCAGAGATTCTCAATAAACTTATCTCTCCCTACGTTCCCACCCGTTCACTCAGATCTCTTGGTCAATCCCTTGTGGTCGTCCCCCGCTTCAGGCTCTGCCGGATGGGTGGGCGCTCCTTTCGGGTGAAAGCTGCGATTCTTTGGAATGCACTCCCCTTGGAAATCCGTCTCTTGGATGACCTTTTATCTTTTCGTAGGGCTCTGAAAACCTATTTGTTTTAATTCTATCTTTTAAGTATTCCTGCTTTTTTGCTGGTTTTAGTGTTGTGTTATGTCCGCCTTTCTCTGCGCCAGGACGCTCCTTCGCTGGAGCAGCTGTGCGCATTAAAAATGTAAATAACAAAAAAACAAAAAAAAACAAAAATGATGTGGAATGTGTGGCATTGGTTGGCGCTATATCTGAGAACAAATCAGTTGTAAGCGAGCAAGACTGAAACAGTGCTGCATGTTGGATGAAGTCATTGAGTACACAGTTAAAAGATGGCCTGATTGAGGAATTTACAAGTGGAGTTGAAGACATTTGCTTAGGTTGCTGATTAGCTTTTGGTGGAAAATAAATTTGTACTCAGTGCATATCTTTTTGTCCGTCCTGCCAAGCTATGTTGTATCATTATCTCGCCGGCTCATAATGGGCATTTGGAGTGTACCAAATGAGTATGAAGATCAAACAACATTTTTGGTGTCCTTCTTTGGATGCTCAGGTTAAATCTATGATTTATCAGTGTCCTGAGTGTTTATTTTCTGACAAGCATTGGAGAGGTATGCTTGTTCCATTGTGTCCCACCCAATTTTCGGATCAGGTGTGAGAGAAATTGAGGTTGGATTTTTCTGGTCCTTTTTCCACCTTACTGAAACCTATAAGGTACACTATATTACTTATGGATCATCACTCCAAGTGGATGTACCATGCATTTGTTGTATCACCTGATACTCAGACAATCTTGAATTTTTTGTAACACATTTTAAAATTGCCGGGATTTCAAAATGTATGGTCGCGGACAATGGCACTTATTTCATTTCTGAATGCATGAGGAATTTTTTACGGAACATATAAGTCAAGTATCTGAAGGTTGCATTGTATGCACCATCTTCTAATGGTTAGGTTGAGTGTGCAAATACGATATTTAAAGAATAGGTGCAAACAGCTTTAGCTTCAGGACTGGATGTTGCAGAATTTATTGATTGCAAAGTCTGGGCTTATAATACTTCTCCTCATTGCACAGTTGGGGTGACTCCTTTTTCATTATTGAGGGGTCGGAATGTTCATATTACTTTGTACCCTAACTGTTTAAGGGAAAAAATGCAAGGACATTCTGAAATGATGCCATCTAAGGGAATAGTAGCACATAGAGTTAGTGCACAGCAGGCTAACATGAAGACTAGGTTTGATGGTGAACATGGTAATTCATTTGTTGATTTACGCACAGGTGATTGATTTATGATTAGAAATCCCATCAAAACAATGAAGGGGGATTCCAAGTTTTCTGCTCCTGTGCAGGTGAAAAGGGTAAGAAAATGTTCTGCAATTATTTTGGGAAAAGGGTGGTGGATTAAGAGACAGCTTGTCAGACTGACTTCTGATAAAGTAGCTATTGTGAACAAAAAGAGAGAAATGGCACAAGATCCAGATACTAATTGGGCACACTGGCTCATTCATGACTGTTAGATCTGGGGGTATCTAGTTGGCAATGGTATTTACCTTTGTCCAAATAGGGACCCTTACTTCTAAGTCAGGATAAGGGGATTAAACTCCTTAATAACCCCTTGTGGTACAGAATTCCTTTTACTATAATTACTAACATGATAATTGTTAGCCTGATGTAGCTGCATACACGTTTATTCATAGTTATGTACCATTTAATATTAATAACGGAAAGTAGCCTTTGTTTCTTCTTATAAGTCCAATTGCACAGTAGTTAGAGAAACCACACTAACGCCATTTTACATTTGTCGAAATGGGCCTGCGTAGTGATCACGTGTTGTTTCCCTGTTACCGAGCAAGTCCCAATTAGTTGAGTTACAAGACAGCTGAATTTGTGATGTTTTCTCTGCTCCAAGGCCCAAGGTTGCATCTGGCTTTAGAGGTGATAAGCACATTCTTGCCGGCGCCGGGCTGTTACTCCCATGTACCGAGACGAAAGGGAGTTACCCTTTCTGACCTTCCCCATAATAGCAGAAACAGACTTCTGAGCAGGCTTTGTGTGCCATATATGGTCCTTCCTTAAGATCGTGTACATATTGGTAGGCTGCCAAATGTGGTTATTTCATGTAATGTAACTATGGTATAAATGACTTGTCTCATGTGTAAATCGTCAGTCTTCTCGGCGCAGTGACTTGGTGTGGACGGGAGGCTCCTCTTTGCAGAGTCTTTTTGTTAATAAACTATTGCCTTTTCTTCACTGCCAACTGACTGGTTATTTGGTAATAGTTATTGGGCTATTGGTAAGTGTGGCCCTTCACGATATTTTTCCAGTATTACAGTTGCCGACTCCGCTGGGACTCCGCATTTGGGATCGTCCTCCTGTAATGCGGGGTGAAATAAGGACATTAGGGGGATTGCTCTGGTCGAGGGGGTGGACGGACTAACGATTTTGGCTGAACTCCGCTCCCGCGATCAGAGAGCCCCAGCTGCCAGTGACCCCTTGCCGGAGTCCTACGGGTGTAACTCAGGAACTGATCCGAGTTGATCTTCAGGAGGGGGCAGTGGAGAACTCACAATCCTACTTGAGTGCACCAGGTGAGTGTATTAGTTCGTTGTTTATCGATTGTGCTGATGGGCGAAGTTTTGGAAACAGTTAACTGATTTTGGTGGTTTGGTGGTCGGCATACCACGAGGAGTTTTGGAGATCTGACGGGGCAGCATTGAGGCTGCACGGGCAGATGCTCCGTGGACTTGTTTGGTGAATAATAGAGGTTTCAATCTGATGCCTTGGTGTGGCATTTTTAGTGCACACCCGGCCGGACTGTCCTCGGAAAAGCCCGTGGTTGTACCTGGGTGACTTCTGGACACATCTGAAGCAGCGCTAAGGTAGAGGTCTCAGTCAGAATAGTCCTGAAGGTGAACCAGGAAGATTGCGGGATGGTCTGTAGGCCGGCCTGTGGTTAATTCCTGTCGGATGACCTCTTTGTAGTCTCCGGACTGCCTGTTTTCTTTGTTTCTGTTTGGTCCGGTGGCTGGAGGTTCACAACTTCTCTATGAACGGGAGTCGACGGGCTCCGTTCTTTGGTGGTTTCATATTGATCGAGAATTGAAAAGAACAATGTTTTCCCTTTTGATGTGAAAGGTTGTGTGTTTAAATTTGTGTGTATGGTAGGTATGGAGTCAATGAAAATAGAGTGTGAATGAAACATGGCCATGTTTTGACTGTTTGTGACGAAGTGTGAAGAGTAATCACTTTAAAATGTCGTGATTTAGTAAAATATGTTTCGGATGTTGTTGTCGGCGGAAAAATACACGATTAGATGAAAGTCAGCCTGCCCCACCAGAAGGCAGTCCAAATTTTGTAAAACATGGCCTTTACGCCCATTTTATTTAGCAATCTATGGCATAAATATACCAAGGATAACAAAGAATTACAATGGCCTGTGACTGGGTCATTTGATGAGAAGAAAATACAGTATTTACAGGATTGTTTGTTCTCTAAAAGAAGTCGACAGGGAAGTAGTGTGGCTCACTGGTTAGAGGCGGCAGACCCGAGAGCAGAGGACGGCCCGGGACCAGGGTTCGATTCCCGGCGCGGCAGGTTTCTGGACCAGGGTCAGCGGACTCGATAATTCTCTCGCCTCGGTGCCCACTCTGATCAGCGATCACACTCGGCAACTCTGGGCATTAGCTTGCCTCATCTTCACTAACGGCCCCACCAGACCGCCGGGGATGCCTGGTCTCACCCTGGAGATACCCATTAAGGGACCATCTCTCAGGGAAGCCAGGAAGGGTTTCGCAGCGGTCGAAGCGCCTTGGGACCCTACGGGTAAGTAGTGCGCTATATAAATGCCTATACATTTACATTTACATTTACATTTTGCGATTATGGCAGAAGGAGGCAAAACGTTGCCGAATCAGAGACGAAAAGTTGTTAAAAATACAGAATGGTAAGACCATAACTCAAAAGGCTATAGCATATGATAAAGAACAAACTGAGAAAAAGATAGAATGTTTAGACAGACAGTTCCGATTGCAGGCAGATAAAAGTTACACAGCTCGACCTGAGGCGGAAGATGAAATAGAGGACTTATTAGATACGCACCCTCCACCCCCTTATGCTCCGCAACTAGTGTATCCTGCGATACCTCTGGCTAGTGCCCCCGGTGCACCTGTTGTGTTAACTACGGCTCCTGTGATTCCTGCCACTACTATGTCAACAGGAACTATTTTTACTCCTTCCTCTACGATACCTGCTATGGCTACTTTATTGACAGCCGATTCATTGACCCCTGTCACGTCCTCAATTACATTGATCTCCCATTCGTCTTCTGTGGCTTGGCCTTCCCAGTCAGCCAGTTCAACTCCTGATCGGATAGATTCGACCCCCTCCCATGCTCCCGGAATGGGGGGTGTTCGATGATTATATACATGTACTGTTGTAGGATGTAAGGAGAAGCAGACGGTGATAGATCAGGCGTCCCAGTGGGTGCGGAATGCTATTTACACTATTGAGGACATTTGGGGAACTATGAAGGATTACGAACCGGTTATGCAGCAATATGCCTTAGAAACTATGGCTAATCGGTTGATTTCTTTATGGGAACAATGTTTTGAGGACGGGAGAGCCCCGCAGGTCCTATACGATATTGTGAACCGGGCCCATTACTTTGAACTAGGACAGGAACATGGTATATGGAAATTTAGTAACCATTAGGCGATATCGGCAAAGATTATTTACAAAATGTCCGACATGGGATTACCAGCATCCCATGCGAGAAGTCCATCCCATTTACCATCCCGAAATTCCGAAACTTAAGGATAATGCCAATCAGGTCATTCAGGCCCGTGTTGAAGCACGGTTTCAAGAGCAGTGGGTATATACTCCTTGGAAAAGGAGCGAAGTCCTCTCCCTAAAATCCCATTTACCCGATCCACGTAAAAATCCCACTGCCTATTATAAGGAGCTTACTGAAGCGGCTTCTTCAGCTGTGATGACTTTGGCTGACATAGAACTATTTTTTGGACTGTTGGTTCCAGTTGATGTGTGGCGCCAGGTACACGACCAACCTCACGCTAATGAGTAGGGGGAACGTGGGAGCAATCTAAGGCTTGGGATGGGGAACGGAAACCTGGAGATAAACCTAGAGCCGACATTTTGGCCATGCGAGGTCGAATTATTACATATATGCACACTCAGTTATATTGAGTACGGCTCAATATTATGAGTA